>NC_069503.1:502034065-502069065 GCF_027579735.1 Bombina bombina | reverse complement strand
AAGCTCCATTCGGAGCTTGATAGATAGGCCCCAGAGCATGCAATTTTAAACAACTTTATCATTTACTTCTATTATCTAATATGCTTTACTCTCATTATATCCTTTATTGAAAAGAATAATTAGGTAGGCTCAGGAGAAGCAATGCACTACTGGGAGCTAGCTGCTGATTGGTGGCTGCACATATATGCCTCTTGTCATTGATCCACTTGATGGGTTCAGCTAGCTCCGCCTCCCAGTAGTGGATTGTTGCTCCTTCAACTAAGTATACAAAGAGAATGAAGCAAATGTTATAATAGAAGTAAATTGGAAAGTTGTTCAAAACTGTAAGTTGTTCTGTCTGAATCATGAAATAAAAATATATTTTTTAAGTAAATAAAAGAACATAAAACTGAATAAATAGAAAACTGTGCATTTCTAAAGCTTTTTGATTGCAATAAACTGACATATCCTTGCTAATTCTTCAGAGTTTTAATCACTTTAAGTACTAGTTGCACATAAGGGGACGATGTCTTCAGTAAGCAAGTCACTGAGTATATAATTAGCCATACATCTGTTAGGTGTCATGTGCTTCCATGTGCCATCAGCTGCTAAAAAATACTGTACTGGGTTCCTCCATCTCTGAATAGATTACCTGGATACTCTGATTTTAATCAAATCTCTCAGAAAGGGGGCTTATTTTGAAGAATTATCATTTAGACATTTCCCATGGTGCACTGGGCTTAAAGGGGCATTGTATTCAAAATGTCCTGAACATGCATTTGAAAGAGCAAAGTTTACATAAGCCAAAACTATTTTTTGAGGGAAATATTGTAAGTGAAAGCTATTAAAGTACTGCAGTATTGGATTTGTAAGTGCTAGTAATCTTTACTAGCGGATAAGGACAGCTGCTACTGTTTTACGGTTGAGAGAGACTCACACACATCTCTGCAAGGAAGACACGTAAACATTGATTTATGCAGGTCAGGAATATGAAAGAAACTGCAATGTTTTATATTAAGCATGGAAAAAACAGGTACAATGTCTTATTAATTGTGTTTTTTTTTTATATGCAAATCTAGGGTCACTGAGCATTTTAACAAAATAAAAACATTTTAAAAACAGTTTTTCATCCTACAGAAAAATGCAAACTTATAGCATTGATTGTAGAAGCACAAATATGGAACTAACTGCTAGCCTTTAAAGGGACATTCCAGTCAAAATTTAAATGCACATAGATGAATTACATCTTTGAATAGAAACATATTTGCAATATACATGTACTGGCAAAAACTCATCTACTAAAAGTTATTACTGTTTTATTGTTAACATTTTTCTCTGCACGTGCATGTGAAGCATAGCTAGATATTGTCACTGCACCCACATTTTAAATAATGCAGCTGCTCAGGTCATCAGTGGGGCTTTATCATGTCAGCAATTAACAAATTGAGTCATTACCAGATGGTACAAGCATCTTAGGCTCTCTGAGCAAGCCCTGTGTTTAAAATGCTGGTGCACGGTGCATACTTAAATACACTTTTGAAACAGCTATAGCTTTTATTAGAAGCATTTTTGCTCATGCATGTATAATACAAAATTTCTTCTGTTGAATACCGAAATGCACCCATGGGGTTTCCAATTTGGGCTGGAATATCCCTTTAAAATCAAGGCACAACTTTGCATTTGTTTGTATGTGGACAAAAACTGTTGCAATACCATCACAAACATATAGTTATGGAAAAGAACAAACAAAACAATCAGGAGGACAAGGACTATGTATAGGTCAATAACATATCAATATTGTTTACCAGTTAAAGAGACATTACATAATCGTTCATGATTTAGACCATGCAATTTATACCCAACTGCCCAATTTACTTATATTATCTAACGTGCTTCATTGTGTTGGTATCCTTTGTTAAAGAGCATCCATAGGTAGGCTCACAAGCAGCAATGCACTAACTAGTAGCTAACTGCTTATTGGTGGCTGCACATATATATGTTTCTTATTAGCTCACCCGATTTGTTCAGCTATCTCCCAGTAGTACATTATTGCTACTTTAACAAAGGATACCAAAAGAATTTAGAACATTTGATAAAGAAAATTGATTAAAATAGTTTGGTCTATCTGAATCATGAAATAAAAAAAAATTGGATTTCATGTCCTCTGTTGGAAAAGTTACTAGCAAAGTTTTTCATTGTCTTGCATTGCTGGACTGTCTCTCCCACTGCGTCAGAGCAAATGTCTTGGTCAGGTGAGTAAAACTACTACACTGGCCATTATGAGTGGCTGCTTAATGCTCCCGTGATGAACTCACGGTAGCACTTTACGCTACCATTCATTAACCATAAAAAAAATGTCCCCCAATTTAACCCAAAATAAAGTGTAGTGTTCCTCAATAAAAAATCTTTATTATTATTTGTTTAAATAACTGCATGCAGCAGTTATAAGGGGTTAAAGTGAGCAGGTGTGGGGTGTTTGGGAAAAAACAGCACTTAAAAGTGCTTTTACACTGCGGTCTATGGGGACTATGTTAAAACAGTAAATATATATGTATATGCTTATATACATATATATAATTTTTGTGTTAATATGTGTATATACACATATAAACACAAATATATACAGTATGTATATATTAAAAATATATATATATATAAACTTTGCTGTCCAACGCTATGCGACTTACCCCCTTCGCTGCACTAGGTTCTGTGCCATGTCTATCGACATCAGAACGAGGCTCCCATTAGAGCCTATGGAAGAGCGCTCTCTTGAGAACAAAGCTCCCATCATGCAATGTGAATGGGCTTCACTTTTTATACCAGGGCACATGGTATATATATATATATATATAAATCAGGGTTCTATGCAGGAAATTAGTAAATGTCTCATGTTGTTACTGTCTCTCTGTTACGTATAAAGCTACTTATCTTCATTCGTCAAAGCCTGACAAGCAAACAAGAAAAAATCATTATGTTAGTTGTTTTTTTTTACTTATTAAATTAAATCAATACTTGATAGTTAACGGTTACCTAGTTACGTAGATGTTCTGTGGTAACCTCAACATGCTTCTGATATACACCAAAGGTCAGTCATAACAGTAAAATACACTATAAATTATTAAAAAATGTAATAAAAATAATGGCTCATGGAATTTATTTAAATACAGATTGAAAGACTAGGGGGTAGATTTACTAATGAATGTCCGACCTTGATAAGCTGTAGCGTATCATGTCCGACAGACATCGCTGAATGCTGACCGCATACACTGTCGGCGTTTATCACTGCACAAGCAGTTCACCTGTCAATCAGCACGATCATATAAAATCGGGTGCATTGAAGACCGCAGCCTCAGAGGCAGCGGACAAGTTATGGATCAGCGGTCTTTAGACCGCTGCTTCATAACTGCTGTTTCCAGCGAGCCATTCGGCATTTGTTAAATCTACCCCTAGGTCTAACTGCTAGCTCCGAAGAATTACAAGTGTAAATTTTTCAAGCTTATAGCTGCCTATAATGACCCATTTTACCCCCTGGAGAGTATTAAATTGTTTACAAATGGAGCTTTAACATTTATTGGGACCTTTGAAATAGCTGATTTTGCCTGAGAAACCACCTATACTGAAAAATATGAATACTGCTGTATTATTTAAAGAAAAGATATGTAAACAAGAAACAAAACAAAAAAAAATATATATATATATATATATACACACACACATACACAGCAACAACAACAAAACTGTACCAATGAAAAGAAAAATAACAAATAATTTAGAACACTGCCAAAATCTTCAATAAAAGAAAAATGCAGAGCCAGACACAGCATAAATCACCAATACAAAAGCTAGAATATGTACTTTTAATCTCAGAAACAACATGAAACTGCCATCTCCTGAGGCAAACAGTTACTCATGTCTTAGAAAACAATATTCCACAAAAAATGTATGAGACATTCTAAATATTTTTCAGATGTTAGTCAATGAAACACATTTTTTGTCATAAAAAAATGAATATTGTGCTGTCTTGTAAAGTTATAAAATATATCAATACCAGCAACTATAATATTGTTTTCTAGTATCCAGCATATGTCTAAAAATCACCTCTTCATGGACAAAATTATTATAATTATTGTCTAGCTAGAAATAAAAAGGTCAATCAAGCATAGCTGTGATCACACATGGGTTAAATAAAGCTCTCACATAGATATCATAACCACCCAAATATTTAAAATATAAATAAAACAAACTTTTTATAAAGTAAAGCAGGTCACATGACCAAGTATAAACTCAAACTATTCCAATCAGATAAGAGTAGAAAACAGCATTGCAAGTACATTATATTACATGAAAAAAAGCAATTAATTATTTTTTCCCGTTTTAAAACTGTTTTGAAAAATAATTAAACGTTTTTGTTTTATCGTAAAAATCGAGCTGCTCAGTGATTCCTGTGGTCTAGTTTTGAAAACCACAGTTGTAGACAAAAAAAGATGTTGCAAAACATTTCATATTTTACTTTTTTTTTTTTAAAGGGACAGTCTAGGCCAAAATAAACTTTCATAATTCAGATAGAGCATGTAATTTTAAACAATTTTCCAATTTACTTTTATCACCAATTTTGCTTTGTTCTCTTGGTATTCTTAGTTGAAAGCTTAACCTATGAGGTTCATATGCTAATTTCTTAGACCTTGAAGGCCACCTCTTTTCAGAATGCATTTTAACAGTTTTTCACCACTAGAGGATGTTAGTTCACGTATTTCCTATAGATAACACTGTGCTTGTGCACGTGAAGTTATCTGGGAGCAGGCACTGATTGGCTAGACTGCAAGTCTGTCAAAAAAACTGAAATAAGGGGGCAGTTTGCAGAGGCTTAGATACAAGATAATCACAGAGGTTAAAAGTATATTATTATAACTGTGTTGGTTATGCAAAACTGGGAAATGGGTAATAAAGGGATTATCTACCTTTTAAAACAATAAAAATTCTGGTGTAGACTGTCCCTTTAACTGATACTCAAATACTGATTCCACTGTATTATATATAAAAACGAAGATGCATAACTATGAACTTAAAAAGCAATTTCAAAATATAAAAAATAAATCAATTTTCATTACGTAATATTTAGATTTATATGTAGTATTAAACTAATGTATGTACCACTTAAAAGGGACAGCAAAGTCAAAATTAAACATTTATAATTCATATAGAACATGCAATATTCAACTTTCCAATTTACTTCTATCTATCTATTGGGTACTTATAGAGCACAAACTAATCACCTGTGAGGGTCTCAAGGCGCTAAGGGAAAGCAGATAGGAGGAGGGGGGGAGGGGATGGGTGTTCAGTCGAAGAGCCAGGTTTTGAGGTCCTTTCTGAACTTTGTAAGGGAGGTGGATTGTCTGAGGTGCAGCGGGAGGGTGTTCCATGTCTTTGCTGCTATGTGGGAGAAGGATCTTCCGCCCACTGTGGATTTGCTGATGCGGGGGATGACTGCGAGTGCTTGGTCGGCCGATCGCAGTTGTCTGGTGGGGGTGTCGAAATTTATGCGGTGGTTTATGTATTCGGGTTCGATGTTGTGTAGGGCCTTGAACGCGTGGGTAAGGAGCTTGAAGGTGATTCTCTTGTTGATGGGGAGCCAGTGAAGGTTCCTTAGGTGTTCGGTGATGTGGCATTGGAAAGGGATGTCGAGGATGAGTCTGGCTGAGGCGTTCTGGATATGTTGGAGTCTCTTTTGAAGTTTGATGGTGGAGCCGGCGTAGAGTGCGTTGCCCTAGTCCAACCGGCTGCTGACAAGGGCATGGGTGACTGTTTTCCTGGTTTCTGTAGGGATCCACTTGAAGATTTTTCATAGCAGGTGGAGGATGTGGAAGCATGTTGAGGTGATGGCATTGATTTGTTGGTTCATGGAGAGTGATGAGTCCAGGATGAAGCCTAGATTTGACTTCTACTATCTATTATGTTTGTTCTCTTAGTATCCTTTGTTAAAGAGTAAATCTAGGTAAGCTCATAGACACTCAGGAGATGATAAATATAGACAAAATAAGTATAAAGTTTAAGTGTCTATAAAACAATGGGAGCTGCCATGTTGTAATTTAGGTTACTTTCTCTGCTATGGCCAATTAGGGACAGTTATAAATAGGGAATTAGAGTGTGCAGCCAATGGCTGTGTGGAATACAACAGAGTTCTGCACATCCATTTCTAATAGGAACTGAAAAGTTCACAATTTCAGAAAGAAATTAACCCCTTAGTGATCAGACCATTTTTCAATTTCCTTACCGTTAGGGACCAGGGCTATTTTTACATTTCTGCGGTGTTTGTGTTTAGCTGTAATTTTCCTCTTACTCATTTACTGTACCCACACATATTATATACCGTTTTTCTCGCCATTAAATGGACTTTTAAAGATACCTTTATTTTCATCATATCATATAATTTACTATAAATTTGTTTTATAAAATTTGATGAAAAAATTGGAAAAAAACACACACTTTTTCAAACTTTGACCCCCAAAATCTGTTAGACATCTACAACCATCAAAAAACACTCATGCTAAATAGTTTCTAAATTTTGTCCTGAGTTTAGAAATATCCATTGTTTACATGTTCTTTGCAAGTTATAGGGCAATAAATACAAGTAGCACTTTGCTATTTCCAAACCATTTTTTTTTTCAAAATTAGCGACAGTTACATTGTAACACTGATATCTGTCAGGAATCCCTGAATATCCATTAACATGTATATATTTTTTTTTAGTAGACAACCCCAAGTATTGATCTAGGCCCATTTTGGTATATTTCATGCCACCATTTCACCGCCAAATGCGATCAAATAAAAAAAATTGCTAACTTTTTCACAAACCTTAGGTTTCTCACTAAAATTATTTACAAACAGCTTGTGCAATTATGGCACAAATGGTTGTAAATGCTTCTCTGGGATCCCCTTTGTTCAGAAATAGCAGACATATATGGCTTTGGCATTACTTTTTGGTAATTAGAAGGCCGCTAAATGCCGCTGCGCACCACACTTGTATTATGCCCAGCAGTGAAGGGGTTAATTAGGTAGCTTGTAGGGTTCATTTTAGCTTTAGTGTAGAGATCAGCCTCCCACCCGACACATCCCACCCCCTGATCCCTCTCAAACAGCCCTCTTCCCTCCTCCACCTCAGAAATTGTCACCGCCATCTTAAGTACTGGCAGAAAGTCTGCCAGTACTAAAATAAAAGTTTTTTGGGTTTTTTTTATATCTTATTTTTTTTTAATATATATAAATTTCTGCAGTGTAGGTTCCCCCCTAACCTCCCAACCTCCACGATCCCCCCAAACAGCTCTCTTAATCTCCCCCCCCCCTCTTCCTATTTGCGGCCATCTTAGGTACTGGCAGCTGTCTGCCAGTACCCACTTTGCACTAAAATTGTGCCGTTTTATTACTTTATTTTTTTATATCCATATTTTCCGTAGTGTAGCTGCCCCCCCTCAATACTTTACCCCTCCCAGATCCCTTTTCTTAAGACTTATCCCCCCTTCCTTTCCCTCTCATTTTCTCTCATTTTCTCTCTCTCTCTCTCTCTCTCTCTCCCTCCTTCCGATCATTGTACTAAGTACTTTAGCGTGCGCACACTCACGACACCCTCCCCGCACTGGATCAACAAATTGAAGACAGACAGGAAGTGATCCAGCGATGGGCCGCCCACCCATCTCCCTCGTATCCCTCCCAAGCCAACGATCGGCAACATCGCTGGCCGATGCAGAGAGGGCCACAGAGTGGCTCTCTCTGCATCGGTTGCTAAAAAAAGGGTATTGCAGGATGCCTCAATATCGAGGCATCACTGCAAAACCTTGAAAGCGGCTAGAAGTGATCAAGATCGCTTCCCCCGCTTGAAACCTCTGAGGTTGGTCATTAAGGGGTTAAAGGAAAAGGGGATAAAATAAATAATGAAAATATATTGCAGAGCTTTTTTTATATATATATATATATATATACCATTTTTTTATTTTATATTACCATCTCAAAGTGTTTATTGTCCCTTTAAGCAATGTATTAAACAGACGCATACAAATTCAATATTTATAAATGGAATATTGTTTATCCTATCGACAGTACTGTAGGCAATTAGGGACAGATATAAATTAACTTCTGCACTGATGAAGCAATCACTGTATAGAATGTTAAAGGGCAGAGTTCTCGATTCTACAGGATAAGTTCTAGATTCTGTCAAGGAGTGGCTAAAAACACAATCTGTAGAGTTAAATGACAGTAAAAGCAGGTACAATAAATAATGAATGTACATTAAAATGTTTTTAATATGCATAATGAGAAATTTTGTGGGAAATAAAAGCATAGTTTTAAGACAGACAAGACTGGGTAGAGGGAAGTGAATTTTCAACACACTTTAAACCAAACCAAGATGTGTCAAGAATATGTAGCAATTCAGCATGACACTTTAAGGGGAAGCAGCATAATGTAACTTATTCTGTGTATAGCTGCAGGGTAGTGTTGGCTTCATGTTTTCCCTAAACTTTTTTAGTTGCAGTATGTTCTGCTGTGATCATTCTGATTACCCCATCAGGTAACTGATAAACAGACCAAACCAACGGCAGGTGCGTATCCTCTCTGAGGAAGCATGACAGTGAATCACGTGTCAGGGGACGGGCTTCAGAGAGTGTTGTCTCTCAATTTTAAATTAGCTTACTCTACCCGCTATCCTGATATTTGCGTGTGTGGTTGAAGATTTTTGTATGCGATCGCCAGTATTGGCCACTTTATATTGTCTGCCTAGACCAGGGGTAGGCAACCTTGGCTCTCCTGATGTTTTGGAACTACTCCTGTTTTGGAACTACATTTCCCATGATGCTCAGACAGCCTAAATAATGCCTTAGCATCATGGGAAATGTAGTTCCAAAACATCTGGAGAGCCAAGGTTGCTGACCCCAGGCCTAGACGTATGAAATGAGTAACAAGCATAGGGCAAGATTATCTTTAATATAACTCCTGCTATAGAAGGAGTTTAGGTGAGACGTTACTGCAGGGAATATTGTGGGACTGTTTCCCTGTATGTTTGATCGATACCCTCAATAGACTGGATTCATAAGATATTTATCAGTAACATACAAGCATTGCATTACTACCAGGGACAGTATACACCCATTTTCATATAACTGCATGTAAAAGACACTACTATAAAGAATAAGATGCACAGATACTGATATAAAAATCCAGTATAAAACAGTTTAAAAACTTACTTAGAAGCTCTCAGTTTAGCTCTGTTGAAAGGGTAGCTGGAAAGCCCACTGCAAGTGGGAAATAAGACCCTCCCCCTTCTTTTGCATATGAAAAGACCCTTTACACGAACAGGAGCAAGCTGGAGAAGGTAGCTGACGGTATTCTCATAAAACTTTGGGGCTTGGTTAGGAGTCTGAAAATCGGAGCAATTTTATTTAAAAATAAGCAAAACTATACATTAAAAAAAAACCTGTATGGGCTATATAAATAGATCATCTACAAATCATATATGCAAGGAAAAAATGAGTGTATAATGTCCCTTTAAGCCTCAATAGATTCTCCTTTATACCAGCCTAGTATCTGACATGGTCATATACATTAGGAGTTCTCTTTGCAACGAAATTGCAGGAATTAGAGTCTGATTCCACTACTTTATGCTTAATTTATATACCAAGTAGACCTATCTGATATGACACATATAAGCATTTTGCTATTATTCTGAACCAAATATAAGCCATATCAGGTTCTTTATAATAAAGATACTTATTACCAGCATTGGATAACAGCTATAGCCTAAATAATCATTTAACCCTATATAAGCCAGCTTGTTATTCCAAATGATCTATATCATTTTACTAGATATTATGACACAGTATTTAATTTGTGGCAGAGTTTAAGTGTTTTTAATATCAATGTGTCTTAATTTGGTTTAATAAAGTGTTGTTATAAATAGCAATATTCAATTCACTCTGTTTTAATACACCCACTCCTATAGGTATCTATTTTATAATTTAAAGAGAGGTTAGCACTTTTTTTCTTCTTGCTTACTCTTGCAACTCATATAATAGTGAGTCTCCTCAGTGCAACCACCCCTCTATAAGTACATAAAGTAATTGAAAACAATTGTTGCACTTATAGTACAATATCTTCATTGGCTCTCCCTTATTAATCCTTTTTAATAAATACCCCATCAGGTACCCATAATGCAGTTTTGCTCAAATTTTTCAGTACTCTTTTTCATTAGGGAATCTCTATGGTTGTTCTGGTGAATGACAAAAATGGTGCCGAATTTTTAAAAATTATTTTATATTAAATCTCAAAATTTATTTGGATTTTTTTTCTTATTTTTCTAAAGGGACATTGAAACCACATTTTTTCTTTCATGATTCAGATAGAGCAGTGATTTTCAACTTTTTTTTCCGTGGCACACTTTTTTACATTAAAAAATCCTGCGGCATACCACCATCCCAAAATTTTACACATTGTAGCTTAATACAGTGTATGTATATATATATATATATATATATATATATATATATATATATATATATATATATATATATATACACACACACACACAAACATACATACATACATACATACATACACACACTGTACTGTGCCGTCATGCCTCCTACAAACTATACGTGACATATTGACATTCATTCACAATCGTAATGATTGTCTGTAAATGAATGTCAATATGTCATGGATGTAAATGACGCCTGATGAGCCTGTCACATACCTCACAATATTTAAAAATTTGAAAGAGGGACACCCCCGCACTGGGAAAAGTCCCCCCCATCAATCATCATATCACTTAAAATAAAAAAACAAGCGAAATTTAAAAAATATGTCACATTGTTGTCAGTCTGCCGCGGCACAGCTGAGGATCTCTCACGGCACACTGGTTGAAAAACACTGAGATAGAGCATGCAATTTTAAGCAACTTTCTAATTTACTCCTATTATCAAATTTTCTTCATTCTCTTGGTATCTTTATTTGAAAAGCAAGACTGTAAGTTTAGAAGCTGGCCCATTTTTGGTTAACAACCTGGGTTGTTCTTGCTGATTGGTGGATAAATTCACCCACCAATAAACAAGTGCTGTCCAGGGTTCTGAACAAAAAAAAATGTCTGGCTCCTTAGTTTAGATGCCTTCTTTTTCAAATAAAGATAACAAGAGAATGAAGAAAATTTGATAATAGGAGTAAATAAGAAAGTTGCTTAAAATTGCATGCTTTATCTGAATCATGAAAGAAACAATTTGGGTTCAGTGTCCCTTTAATGCCCCATTATTAACAATGAAATCATTACAAAACAACACATTACAAAACATAGGAGATGCAGCACCACCAAGCTATCTAGTGCCTGAGGTTTGTCAAACATCAACTTAAAGGGACACAAATCCTAAAATGTTTATTTCATTATTCAAATATATGGTACACTTTTAAACAACATTCCAATTCACTTCTTTTATCAAATTTGCTTCATTCTTCTTTGTTGAATGAGCAGTAATGCACTACTGTGAGCTAGCTGAGGGCCAATGACAATGCCATATATGTACAGCCACCAATCAGCAACTTCTGAGCTTACCTAGGTATACTTTTCACAAAGGATACAAAAAGAACAAAGCAAATTAGATAATAAAAATAAATTGGAAAATTATTTAAACTTGCATGTTCTAACTCATGAACAAAAAAATTTGAGCTTCACGTAAAATATAAGAAAATATAGCACACAAGAAGGTGCTCATTTTTTTGTAATTAAAACAAAAATCTGTTTCTACACCTTCAAAAAGGATGGTCAAAGGAATATAAGCAACCTATTTTTGCCTAGTGAGATCTAGTAAGGAACTGGTATGGTACCGTTTATATTTAGAATGCAGTTGAGAGTGTTCATTTTGTTTTGTTATTGTTGTTTTTCTCTTGCGATAGAGGTTGCACGCCCACAGGCTATGACTCACACACATGGTGTCATGTGATTGGTTGGCGATATACGCCCACGGGCCATCGCCCACATATATGTCATCGGGACACTAGCTAAACATCTAAAACAACTAGATAAAGCTCTTCAGGATATCAGTCTATAATAAGTATAACACAACTACTTAGGCAAACATAGAAACCATCTACTTTTGGACACTACACAAAAAGTGAAAAGAACTATTGAACTTCATTTATAATTCGGCGTTAAATAATACACGCCCATAAGCCATCACCCATACATATGGTAATATGGGATGAGTTAATGATACACGCCCACAAGCTAACATTCACATACATGGCATTATGAAAGTAGTTATGTGCTTCTAATAAACTAACGAAACTTCGTATTATAAATAAGAAATAAATCCTTTGAAAGTAAATAAACCATCAATTGCATGATAAATAAATAAGTAGTTTATTTCTACTCAAAAAAAGCGATTGTTCAAAAGTTATGAACTAACTATATTGGTGTTGTACCTTTTTTCCTGTGAAAATGTCATTCGTAGACCTTGTATATGTATCTGTTTTTTGAAAAAGTTCATTAGATACATTGTATTAACTGTCACACACCTGTTTGAATTCTGGCTAAAAAATTTTATAGTAGATCTGTGCACAAAATGTGCTATATATTTTCTCTACTAAGACAAATCATTCTCTGTGAAAGTACCCATAGTAACATTTGCATAAGTAATTGTTAAAACTGGGTGTGACCGATGTTTTAATTGATTTGAGGGGATACAAATAGGAGACTTCAGCTACAGATCAGTATTACTTGCCTGAGGAAACAGAGTGGTCAGCTCTGAGAAACGCGTAGCGTAATTACTGATATTTTAATGTAAACTGTTATATTTTTATATATAAAGTGTTTTTATACTTCTGGAGTCTCCTATTTTTTCATTTGAGAATTTTAAACACCTTGGACCATTCTACACCGGAGTGGTATGTGCGCTGGGCCACTGTAATATAACCAGCTTGCTGCATTAGCACTACAGTGTGCTTTATACTCTGTGAGTATCTCTCTGAAGGGTTAAGCTGGTGGGTTTACACTTTGCTTACTAATCTGCACTAGGAGTCGCCCTCTGTATATCTCTCTACTCTTTCAGATGGTTTTGGAAATCTACTAAGAGGAGCTGCCATTGCAATTTGATGCACAGTCAATTGGGACACTGTTAAGTTTCCAGACTGCTTACCTAGGCATTATCTTTGCCTTTATTATATGTGAGTATAAAATTGATATCTCATTCTATCTATCTATCTCAATATATTACTGGCTACACTAGGAGGCTCCCTTTCTTTCTGTTTCATTCTATTTTTGCCTTTGCAATTCCCATGATTCCTATATAGATATATAATAACCAAATTAAAAAATTTTTTACTTACTATTATCAATTTTGCTTTGTTCCTTTGGTATCCATTGTTAAAGAGTAAACCTAGGTAGGCTCAGAAGCATCAATACACTACTGTAACCTAGCTGTAAATATCAAGTGAGCCAATAATAAGAGGCATACTTATGTAGCCTCCAATCAACAGCTAGTTCCCAGCCAGCATTTTAAACATTGATAGTAAACTCAAAATTGAAATTGCATGCAGATAATTTTAAACAAATTTCCAGTTTACTTATGTTATCGAATTTGTTTTAATCTCTTGGTATCCTTTGTTGAAGAGTAGGATTCGGAGCAGCAATCCACTACTAGTAGCTAGGGTTTGAAATTTCCTATAGTCTATGTGCATAAAAAAAATTGGATTTTTTATATATAACACATATAGGAAAAATCATTCATGTCCAAATGTATTTTTTTAATAGCTGTCAAAATTAAAACTACAGAAATTATTCCATGGTTAAAGTACTCAAACATGAAAATAAATGCCTAAGTTTTAAATCCTTCTGAAGAGGGAATCCATTTAGTTTATTTCATATAAAAATGTATGGATCCTTTTATCCTTACATTTTATTCTACTGTGTAATTTATCAGGGCTACAGAAATAAATTGTACATTACACTTGTCTTCCATTTCTGAGTTACTTTAGTAGATAAGGCATTAATCACTTAGTTTCTAGTTATGAATTCCACCATGGAGTTTAATTAGGTCTGCATGAGGCTTCTAAGTAAGATCTACCAAAATGTATAACCACTGTTCTTAACAGTTAGATGTCGCCTTGTCCATTCCTGAAAGCTTTCCTTCTCCTCTGCATACAAACAAGGCTGACCATTGTTCTGTGTTCTGATTCCACAGATTCCAAGCAGGAGAGAAAAAAAGTACCATTCAGTGATTCTCCTAGCCGCAGCCTCTTG
Organism: Bombina bombina; assembly: GCF_027579735.1. Lineage (NCBI taxonomy): Eukaryota > Metazoa > Chordata > Amphibia > Anura > Bombinatoridae > Bombina > Bombina bombina. The sequence goes on along the minus strand of NC_069503.1, from coordinate 502,054,814 downwards.
CTATTATGATATGTTCACAATACTGCAATGCTGATGGTTGCAAAAGATCAAGGAAATGTTCAGCTTCCAGATTACAGTATATGGGATGTTTTGCATTTATTGATGGGACATAAAAGGGCAATAAAATATTGTTTAAATGTGTTGCAGCATTCCATTATAGCACTATTGATTTAATATATCTATGTGTTTAACAGATGAAAATGGGTTAAAAACATAGTTAAAGTCAGCCACCATAGCCACCAATAAACAGCTACCATTATCACCTTTCTTCTCAGCCTACATATGTATGTTTTTCAACAAAAAATACTAAGAGAACTGATAACAATTGATAAAAGAAGTAAACATGAATGTCTTAAAATTGCATGCTAAAAATTTTTTTGCATGGTCTGACTAATCCAAGAACGTTTAATTTTGACTTTCAGATCCCTTTTTACGTAACAGTATTTAATTTTATCTGTAGTATATAGCAGTTAAAGGGATACTGAACCCCAATTTTTTTTCTTTCATGATTGAAATAACGTGCAATTTTAAGCAACTTTTTAAAATTTACTCCTATTTTTTTCTTTGTTCTCTTGGAAGCAGGAATGTAAAGTTTATGAGCCGGCCCATCTTTGGTTCATCACCTGGGTAGTTCTTGCTGATTGGTGGCTAAATGTAGGGCCGGCTCCTATGCTTACATTACTGCTTTTTCACATACAAATACCAAGAGAATGAAGAAACATTGATAATAGGAGTAAATTGGAAAGTTGCTTAAAATTGCATGCTCTATCTGAATCATGAAAGAAAAAAAATTGGGTTCAGTATCCCTTTAAATAGGGCTAGGAGGTACAATATTTCTTGTTTCATCTAAAAGAGGGTAAGCATAGCCCTTGGTTTATGCTGGGGTCCTGTTTCTTAAGGAATTGTTGTAAAAAAATAAATCTAAAAATGACAAACCCTTTTATATAATGTAAGTCAAGGGGAAGTCAAAGAGCCTGGGTCCCTCTCAAAATTGACATAAAAAGTTTGCAAAATCAAGTATTTGAAAAACATAGCATCAGAAAGTTTGCTATTCTCATTAAATAGGACTTCTATGTTAAAATGTATTTTTTATTTTAGCTGATGACATCAACTATGCCTGCCCCAAAATTGGTTGTGTCTTCAAGTAAATATACAAGCCAATCGCAGTGCTTTGATTTTAAATATTAATAAGGTGCCTGGGCGCTCACGATTTCATGTGCTTTGTGGTTAAACCTAATTGAATGGCCTTCCTTTTAAAATGTTAGTTTTTTTCCCATTTTAGGGCCGTTATTTAACACTTGCGCATAACTCCAATGGAGTATCCCCCCTAAATGTCTGTGCCGTATCACACAATAACAAGCCTATGATATCACATAACAGAAGCAGATGAGCTTTGGTCTGAAAACTCTGCACATGCGCCGGACAAACATATTCAATAGCACATGCATCGGTACGTGCCCCCTCCCCAAAGAGAGAACCCAGGTTGTAGACCGTGATTGAACAATGTAAGTTAGTCCCATGCTGGGTTTGTAAAGCAGCATAATTTTGACAGATATATACTAGATCTGCTTATATATACAAAAATGGAAGATATTTGAGCATATTTTTCTATTTATATTGACCTGGAGAATGATTAAATATAAATATTTGACCTTCATATCCCTTTAAAAAGGTATGAAATAAATACGATGAAGATAAAATCTTTTTTTGATAAAATCTTAAACTTTTAGTAATATAAATTTGCACTCTGTAAATAAATGTAAAATATAAAAAATAGTTGTCTAAAATTCTTTAGAATTCTGTCTCTTTAAGATCAAAGTTTCATAAACCCCTATGCAAAAATGTTAGCAGTCTCACACAGTTTCAGATAATTATATATTGTTGGTAAATTATCCTTTCCAAAAGAGTTCACAAATACAGTGCAAAATTTGATTTTCTTTTGTTCCACTTTCAGTATATGCTGACAGTGCTATGATGGTTGTTACTGTGAATTGGTGTAAACCAGTGTTTATCAACTCCAGTCCTCAGGACCCTTAACAGGCCAGATATTCATTATATCTTAACTAGAGCACAGGTGAAATAATCAGCTGATCAGTAACCATGGCTACTAACCTGCTCTCACCCTTTAGATGATTATTTCACCTGTGCTCTAGTTAAGATATAATGAAACTCTGGACTGTTAAGTGAAGACTGGAGTTGAGAAACACTGCTGTAAACTAAATTGTAAAATAAGGACTATTTGTATTTTAAAATGCAATACTGTTTTTTAAAAAAAATACTTGCTGTTACTGTGCTGAATAAAAATACTTTTTGATGTATTCCTTTTGAAGACTTGAAAGGGACAGTCTACACCAGCATTTTCATTGTTTTAAAATATAATTAATCCCTTTATTACCCATTCTCCAGTTTTGCATAAACAACACAGTTATATTAATATACTTTTTACCTCTGTGATTACATTGTATCTAAGCAGCTTCTGACAGCCCCCTGATCACATGACTATTTAGTTATTATCTATTAAACTTGCATTTTAGCCAATTAGTGCTGTGTTGTGCTGACTCTTAAATAACTCAGCAAGCGTGAGCACAATGTTATCTATATGGCCCTCATGAACTAGCAGTCTCCTGTTGTGAAAAGCTAATAACAAAGCATGTGATAAGAGGCTGTCTGTAGTGGCTTAGAAACAGGCAGAAATTTAGAGGTTTAAATGTTATAAAGTATATTACAGGGACATAAAACAAGTTGGGATAGAGACACCACTACCCCGTCACCACTTTCTGTTGGGGTACCGCAAGGCTCTGTCCCCTTCTCAATCTACACGTCATCACTATTTTCCCTAATAAAGTACCATGGTTTCCAATATCATTTGTATGCCGACGACACCCAAATCTACTTCCCTGCACCAAACCTATCTCCTTCCTTGCTAACCCGTGTCACTAACTGTCTTTCTCACATATCTTCCTGGATATCCTCTCACTACCTCAAGCTAAATCTCTCCAAAACTGAGCTCCTTATTTCCCCCTTCTTCCAAAATCTCCACCCCAATCTCTCTATAACTGTTGACAACTCCATCAATTCCCCTACCCCGCATGCCTGATGTCTTGGGGTCACATTTGACTCAGATCTTTCTTTCACTCCTCACATTCAGTACTTGGCTAAATCCTGCCACTTCCACCTTAAAAACATCTATAAAATTAGACATTTCCTTACACAAGACACAACTAAGATTTTAATCCATTCTCTCATCCTTTCCCGCCTTGATTACTGTAACTCTGTCCTCTCTGGTCTCCACAGCTGCCGCCTAGCTCCTTTACAATCCATAATGAATGCCTCTGCCAGGCTCATCTTCATAACACATCGCTCTTCATCTGCTGCACCTCTCTGCCAATCCCTTGACTGGCTTCCTCTTGCCTCCAGGATTAAACACAAAATTCTCACTCTGATATACAAAGCCCTCAACTGCACTGCTCCCCCCATATCTCAGACCTTGTCTCCAGATACTCTCCCTCCTGTCCCCTTCGCTCTGCTCATGACCTCCTACTCTCCCCTTCTCTCTTGTTACCTCCTCACACTCCCGTTTACAGGACTTCTCCAGACTGGCTCCCATCTTGTGGAACTTTCTGCCTTGCTCTGCAAGACTCTCCCCTAGTTTTGAAAGCTTCAAGCGCTCCTTAAAGACTCTACTGTTCAGGGATGCATACAACCTACATTAACCTTTCTTTATACCAGTTCCTCTCCTCCATTGCTATTCCCTTGAACCCCCTTAGCATGTAAGCCTAAGAGTCCAGCTGTTTGTAGATCACCTTCTTTAGAGCTGACTACAACAGTGCAACTCTTGGCAGGGCCCTCTACCCGTCTGATCCCTATAAATGTTTCCTTGTATTCTGCCTATGTTTATAGCGCTGCGGAATCTGTTGGCGCTATACAAATAACCGATAATAGTAATAATAATAAGTACTTTAATTACTTTACCTGCAAATTTATACTGCAGTGCCTCGCCATTAACCCTTTCCTTTAAGTTTCCAAAATGTAAAGCTCTAACTTCCCCCTAGGATATGCACAGATATCAACCTGTTTTTTGGCACTTTAATATATCAATGTTGGTTGTGCAAAGCTGGGGACTGGGTAGTAACAGCATTATCTATCTTTTTAAACAATAAATTCAATTTTGGTGTTGACTGTCCCTTTAACTACAAGTCAGTCAAAATCTACTGATACTGTGAAACAGGGCTCAACAAACTCAGAAGCCTAGGAGTCACAGGCTCCTATAATTTTACCCCTGGCTCCTAAATTTGTAGGCTATTCTTCATATATCTACATATATATCCACCATCTGTCACCGAAAAGTATTTCTGGTTCCTATATATTCTTATGAGTTATGCACAATTACCTCATATTTGTTTTAACCTATTAATATTTATGTGGGCACAATTACCTCGTATTTGTTTTAACCTAATAATATTTATGTGCTAGTTGTGGCAAAAATGTATGCCTGTATAGGTATTTTCTACGCAAAGGTTAAAAAACACGGATGTAAATCTCCATATGTATAACAAAATATTTTTTTTATCTCCATAAAAAGGATTTTACTTTATTCTGGCAGTTAAGGGGCTATATCCACTGTCAAATTTTAAACTAAAACATAATCATAAGATCATTTGATTGAATTGTTTTTTGTTAATCTGTGTGCAAGTCGGTGAAACCAAGACTGGCTCCATCATGTGCCCGCCCCCCCCATACCTGTAATCATTCCTCATATTCACACCACCACTATGCCCAGCCCAACCTCCAGCTCCACCAGTCCAGCCTACTGTTCACCCAGGTCACAGACTGATATACATATACACTGTGAAGTCTTGAACATGCTTATTATGAGCTGGTGCCTCAAAGTGTGCATATAAACAATTTGACATTTGATTTAAAAAAAAAACATTTAAAAAATTGCATGTTCTACTTGAATGTCTCTAATAAAGCAGATGATTGAATTTAACAATATATTACATTGAAACAACAGTTATTTACTGTTAAATGAGTTGCCACTTCACAAAAAGACACATTAATCTACGGAAATATTAGCCTGCTGCGACTCTACTGACCTACTTGAATTACTGAACTGGATTTAAGAGTTCTGTTGCAGGTCACATGTAGGTTGCGTGTTTTAAATTACAAACTGTACTGATTACAACATTGGTGGAAAAGGAAAAAAATATATATAAACGGAACTCAACATAAAGTAAGAAATAAGTTATATGAAATATGTAACACAAAAATCACTCTTAAAAATACTTGCCAGGTTTAGCAGATGATTATAATTTCAAACTAAAAAGGAAGTTGTTCTCTGCTTACAGTGTAACCTCTGAACCCATGAGACCAGTAAGGTGCTGACCCTTGACCTTGGATCAAGTCAAATTTAATACGATTGACAACTTTGCTCCTGAACTAACTTTTTAAAATGTCATCCTGAGAAGAAATAGCAAAACTATATTTGGTGTTATTGGCCATTGTACCTTGTCATGCCATTGTTCTTAGGTAAACAAGTAAATTGTTTTACAGAGAAAAACAGAACATATGCTTCTTCAATTTATACTGAGACTAGTTCATCAGAAACAGAAATATCCAGTGTAATAATCATGTGTAGACAGCAAATAGGATTGCAGGCAAGTGCTGTGGGGGGCTGGGGGTTCCCTCTTTTGAATTTTGAAATGTTGGGAGGTATGCAAGTCTAATAAATTAATTGTTTGTTTATCCCCATAGTGTTTACATTCCTTTATAACCATCTCAGCTTTGAACTGACTTGTAAGAACAACATTTCCCCAGGTTCCCTTCTATCTATCTATCTATCTATCACCTGATAAAAGAAGCTGAGTACTGAAAACTTTCCAAGCACTAAATTTCAACTATGTTGAAGTGGGGGTTACAGAGCACATGGAAGAGATTTTCTGAAACCAAACTATTTTTATCCAGAGCAAGATCAGGCACACCTAAAGTGACCCTATTAGAAGACCAGTATAACAAGTTAACATCTTTACAGAACAAAACAGCATCTGCATCCATGCCCAAGAGCCCAACTGAACCAGATATGTCCTAAACCAGTAAGCAAAAGCACATTCAAAAGACAAATGGCAAAGTGTTGCATTCATGTGAGATAAGAGGCCAAACAATACAGTACATGCACAGTGAAAACCTGGCAAACCATCCTGTTTTATGATTAATCAAAACTTAAAATTAAATGTTGTGCAGTAAATATTCAGGTGTGAGATGCTTTGCTTATTCTAGAGTTGGTAACTTGCACAAGATAAAATACACCTTGACCAAAGAGAGGTACCGCTCTATACTGCAGAACCATCACCATCCAGTAAGGTAGAGGATTCAATTTACAGCAGGACAATGATCCTAAACACAAGTCAAAGATGTGACAAGCGTATCAAAAGAAAAGCAAGAAGTGTTCATTTACATGGCTTTTGCCCCACAATCACTGGACCTTAACCCTATGGAACATCTTTGGGAATAAAAATAAAAAGGCAGGACACACTGTGACACTGGGATACTCTAAATAAGTGCAGGAATAATCTACTTTTATTAAAATAAAAATAAAAACTTTGACTAAATGTCAGGATAAGCTTAAAGTGATGGTAAATCCTAGCGTTTGTGAAACGCTAGGATTTACCAATGGAACAAATAAAGGGGACTTTCAGACACAAATTATAAAATACTTCATGCTGAAAATTCCTCAGGCAGCCCAAGGCAGAACGCTATTTTGCTGTGAGGTGACGTTTCCATCTTCAAACAAATAAAGGAACTTTCAACATAAATTATTTTATACTTTATAACTGAAAGTCCCCTTTATTTGTTCCACTGGTAAATCCTATCGTTTCACAAATGCTAGGATTTACCATCACTTTAAGCAGTCATTAAAGCTAATTTAGTCAATACAAAATATTGATATTTTTTTCAGTTTGTACTAAACATACTTTTACCTTTAAAGTGCAGGTAAACTTTCAAGAATGAGTGCCCGTTTTTTTAAAAATACTATTAAAAACAGGAATACTTTAATTTATGAAAGTTAACATTTCACCCATTTTGTTAAAATACTTACCTTTTCTTCTTGAAGCCACTCCAGCGCTTCACCAGCCCGTCGCAAGCTTCTTTATACGTCAGCAATGACGATTCCAGCATCCTCCAATCACGGTTTCCCCCCCCCGGGGAATCATTGCCTGAGGCAACGCCGTTATTGGAGGAAGCCAGTTTCGTCATTGCTGGGTAAGTTAACCAGGAAGAAGCAGGCGGGGGCATTGTTTCAGAACGGCGATCCAGCATTTCAGAAGAAAAAAGGTATTTTTAAAATCCGGCGCAATGCCAATTTTCATGAATTAAAGTGCCCCTATTTTTAATAGTTTTTTTAAAAAACGGGCACTTTCACATGAAAATTGACCTTCGCTTTAATTGAAATTGTGTGTTTTTTTGATTGAGAAATAATGTATATTTTGCCAGATACATTTTTCAGAAATACTGAAATAAAATCAGATTCTGGTAGTGTAATTTTAAACCCTATTGTCTATAGAAACACAGACACACACATATATACATAGACTATATATGTATGAAGTGGAAATTATAAAGTAATTTTGTCTTAGTGACCCTAGATATTTGCTAACCCTGCAAAGGTAAAGTCCTGCTTCAGAGTTGCAAGCATTTTAGCCTGATAAGACAGTGACTGCTGGCTTCATGCAACTGTATGAAGTTAGGTGATAACATTTAACAAGTTTTAAAGGCTAGTTTTGTAAGTATTGTTATAGTTAGAATACTTTTAAAAGGAACATTCTAGCAATGACATATTCTAAATTGTTAGAACATGTCATTTTTTTGCATCAGGATGTCCTTTTAATTTGTATTTCATATACTACTGCATTACACCATTTTGTACCTTATTAGAATTAGTGTAAAAATTATACACATTTCTTAAAACTCTTGGCCTCTATTACTTATTAAAAAGTTACCTTTTTTTCTCACAAATTCTTAGATAATAATTTTCCCAGGTTGTAAAATAGTGTTCTTTGTTTCTTCTGAGCTTAAATCACATTAAACATGTACTTCCAGGACAGAAAGAATAAAAGGTAAATATGTTATATAGCTGTGATTATCTTTAATACACAAAAAACAAGACATAGATATTAAAGTGAATGTAAATTTTGATGCTAAAGTGCCCGGTTTTAAAAAAATCGATTAATAACAGGGGCACTTTAATTCATCAATATTTAATTCATCAAAATTTCCATTTCACTTACCTTTTAATCTTGACAGCAGCTCCAGCTTCCTCCACCCATCGCAAAGCCTCTTCCTGGGTCTAAAATGAGGAATCCGGCTTCCTCCAATCACGGCATTGAATCAGACACTGATTCCCCCGGGGGGGAAGCCGTAATTGGAGGATGACCTATCCATTATTTCTGACATCAGAAATGGCTTGCGACGACCGGAAGAAGATGGAGCCAGTGTCAAGATTAAAAGGTAAGTTTTTTTTTCCACAACAGGAGTGAAATGTAAATTTTGATTAATTAAAGTGCCGCTGTTTTTAATCTAATTTTTAAAAACCGGACACGTTAGCATCAAAATTTACATTTACTTTAAAGGGACATGAAACCCAAAATTTTTCTTTCAAGACTCAGGTAGAATACAATTTTAAACAACTTTTTAATTTACTTCAATTATTTAATTTGCTTCCTTCTCTTGTTCTCCTTTGCTGAAAGGTTTATCTAGGAAAGCTCAAGAACCTAGATTCTAGCTGCTGATTGGTTGCTGCATATAAATACTGATTCTCATTGGCTCACCCATGTGTTTAGTCAGCAACCAGCAGTACATTGCTGCTCATTCAACAAAGAATACCAATAGAACGAAAAAAAATTGATAATAGGAGTAAATTAGAATATTGCTTAAGATTGCATGCTCTATCTGAATCATGAAAGAAAAAATGTGGGTTTCCTATTCCTTTAACTGTAATGTAATATCTCTTTCTTGACCCAGTCATGGTAAAATGTTCTAACCATAAAAAAAAGTTTTGTTTTTTTATCTGTAACTTTTTCTTGGCTCACCAAGAAAATATGTATTTAAATTTTAGGAATCAGGAAGATTATTGAAGAGAAAATCAAACACGTTTTAGGTACACAACAACAGTGTCTGCAAATAGATAAACAGAGAATATTAAAAAAAAAAATAGAAAATAAAATTCTAGCAGCCAGTTTCATGGCGCCTTGGATTTATTGAATCCCTGGATTAATATAGATAATGTAATTTACAGCAGATCCAAACCAATGATAAAACCTGTACTAGTCAATATTAGCTACTGTGTTAGAAGGATCTTCACTGCAAACTTGTGAAAATGATAGTTACTGTGCAAAACTCATTCTGTGTCCTTATCACTGAAAACATTTAAGTTCCTCACAGTGAAGTCATTGGTTATTTCTTGAAACTCCTCCCAACACAATGCAGTGTATTACACTGCAAAGCATCTTTCACATCTTGAGACTGGCTCAGGGACCGCTGAAGGGATGCAATCACCCATGAAATTGCTGAGTACCATATCATCATCCCAGTGAAGAGGGCTAAGGCATACATCACACTGACTGAACGTGATGAGCTACAGTATAGGAGATTTGGTTGTACATCATGAGCAGCATAACAATTATTCTATAGTCTATTTAAAGCCATTCCAGATTATTTAGTTACCCTATCTTATAACTTACTAACATAACATTGTAAAATAATAAATAAGAAGAAACAAAAATAAATTTACACAATAGTTACTGCACCAAATATATCTAATGTGAAACCTATATAAGGGAAAATCATAATTAATAAATATGTAAACTAAAACAAAGAGGCCTTTCTGAATTGCATCTTAAATATTATAACTTTTTTTTGTCTACAAATGTGTTTGGAATGATGGAGAGATAACAAAACTAATTATCATATAAAATAACTATTTTAAATAAAATATTATGTTCTACAAAAACAAAAAGAACCAAATATCTTCCATAAGGCTCCATAGATGTCTGCTGTAGTGTATGTGGCCTGAATACAATAACAGAAAGTTAATGTACAGTACTACACATAAGAGCATTCTACAATCATAGAAACAAGATGGGCAACTCACCTGTTCTCTAACAAAGTCATGCACACCACCTCCCTCACACCAGGGTTGTTGGCTTTATCCAAACTGCAGTTCTGTAGATTCCAGGTGGCCACCCTAAGCACGGGTTTGCCCTCTCTCACCCCTCCAAAGACCTCCACAGGGGGGCGTGTGGAGATCAGCTGAGTGGGTCCACCAGGTGGAAAGTCCAAGTCCTCACTCTGAAGGCTTAAGGAGGTTGGGCTAGGGTGAGGCTTGGCCATAAAGTGCAGACCCCCATTGGTGTGGGTGGATGGGGGGCGAGATCTCTGGACATAGACTTGATGCCTAACTTTGTCTAGGAAGGAGGGGCTAATAGAGTCCACTTTGACTAAGTCCTCAACACTCTTCAATGGCCCATTCTGGCTGCGGTACTGTATAATACCCTGTGCCATCTCTTCTGTTACCCCTCTGAGGCTCATCAGCTGGGCAGTAGTGGCCGTGTTGAGGTTGACCCTGGCTGCAGACAGGTGCTGCCCATGGTGTGCATGATCCACATCCTTCCTCAAAGAATTGGGAGAATGCTGTGCTGAGCTACTTTTACTGCTCACACAGATCTCAAACTTCACCTGTTCCAGCTTTGCAGCCCCAACGCCACTAACTAAAGCCAAGTCCTCCACTTTCTTAAATCCCCCTATGTACTCCCTGTATTCCACTATATTCTGTGCCACCTGCCTGGTCACCCCAGGAAGAGTCATCAGCTCCTCCTCGGTGGCAGTGTTGATATTCAGCCTCTCTTGGTTCACCAGGATGTTGCTGAAGTTGCAAGCAGCGCTGAACTTACGATTCTTTTGGCAGAAGTCCGAGGGGTCCTTAGGAATGGACCTGTGGCAACCCAAATTGCCCCCCATCTTCTAACCTCACTTTACTACAGCTTCCAGCAACTAGTGCTAATAAAAATAGCAACAATAACAGAAAACGTCAACGATATTCCAGTTTGTGATGTACGCAGCAGAATATTATATATCAATATGGCATGTTACGTGCAGCAGTTTATGTAGAGCTTTGCTTGTGTGAGCAGCAGAATATACTTTTTAACAGATTAACAGAAATCCACGAGCAAAACATAGCAGCAATATGAAAAGCAGACAGATGGTGCTACAAACAGGTTGAATATTGATGGGTCTTAAAGGGTTAAATTGTAAATCCACAATCCGGATGGAAAGAGAGTGCAGCTGACCTACACAGTGAAGACCAGAGAGCAGCCTCTGCACGGCTGCACTCCTCCTAGCTTCTCAGTGTCCCTTATCCCAGGCTGTTTCAGTCCCTGCTACTACACAACTATGAGCAGAACACACAGCCACACCTCCTCACTACTGGCACCTCCCTGCAGCTCCCCCTTCTATGCTGGGACCTCCCAGTTCCACTAATGCAGCTCCCTCCCTGCCCTCTAAAGCTCTCTCTGGCTTAACCTCTGCCTTCTTACTTACTTCCGTTTATTTGATGCAGTGTAGTCTTCCTCCTTGTTTCTCTCCTTTTAATTTCTCTACTCTCGTTAAAATGCATCTCCCTCACAAATTATTGCTGAAATTATATTTGTCACTAGTGTTAGATTTACATCAGATATGTTATTTTCAGTTTGTTCTTTCAATACCATGCATCCATCTGCTACTTCTCACTGTCCTCTCTGAATACTTTCCCTTTTAAATACTTGAATATGAGAATATGTCTCATATATTTCTCTTCCTTCCAATATGTGCTCTCACTTCTTTCAACGGGTTCTGCTCTTATTGAAAAGTATATCAACATGTTTTCATTTTATTTTTTTTATTTTAAGAAATTAGATAAATAATGTAATTGTTGTGTACACTGAAGCAGAATCAACTTTAAAGGGACATTCCAGCCAGATTTGGAACCCACTTAAATGCATTTCAGTTTTGAACAGAAGCATTTTTGTAAAATACATGTATTAGCAAAAATGCTTCTAATAAAAGCTATAGCTGTTTCAAAAGAGTATTTAAGTATGCACCGTGCACCAGCATTTTAAACACAGCACTTGCTCAAAGAGCCTAAGTTGCTTTTACCAAGCTATAGTGACTCAATTTGTTAATTGCTGACATGATACAAGCCCCAGTAATGCTCGGAGCAGCTGCATTATTTAAAATGCTGGTGCACTGAGAATATCTGTATGTGTCACATGCACGTGTAGAGAAAAATGTTAACACTAAAACAGTAGTAACTTACTAGAAGCATTTTTGCCAATACAAGTATATTTTTAAATATATTTATTTTCAAAGATGTAATTCATCTATGTGCATTTACATTTTGACTGGAATGTCACTTTAATATTTATCTTTCAGTGGCCCGAATTCACTAAAAGTAGTTTCTTCTATCTTTTCAGCTCCACTAGCTCCTGTGTTATTCAGAGGGTTACCTTTAAATAAGTGAGGTGTAGTGAATTGTCTTATGGAATGTAAGTTAAAGCTGGGGAGGGCATTTGCTGATTTTGCCCCATTACCTTTTAATACTGTTTATCTGTTATAATCCAGTAATGTTTCCAGTAATACATCTCTCACTGTTTCCTGTATTATATTTCTTTTTCAGTATCCAGCCTCACTCTTCTGTTTCATTGATTTTCTGTCTTTTTAGCAACTTTTTTTTATATATATACCATCCATGTACACAGCATTGTATTGCTTTGACTGTACAAATACACATGGTATAAGTGCATTATTACATGAATATAAAACAAAAAGAGTCTGCTTTTAGATTTCATGTTCTGTATATCTGTTATTTCAATACAGCTGATCTCGTATTCATTGACTCTCCTGTGTGCATATGACTGTACTTTCCTGTGAGGCTCCCCCTGCTGTCACTTCTGGTGAGTTACAATGCACCAGTTGCAGGAAACAGACCGTGTTATAGCAACATTAGTATCTCAGTATTCTTAGCCTGTAAAACCTCTGGAATTTTTAAACAGTCTATTAGAAGCTGCTTTTTTATTTCAGATTTTTTTTTTCAAAGGAGATTAGAAACATGAGACATATACAAATACAGTTTATATTGGCAGAAGCAGCTTCAGTCATTAGATCAAGAAACATATAGGGTTGTCCCTATTAGTATTGATAAGTATTTTTTTTGTTTTGGAAAATCTGATTTTAATTATTTAAAATAACAAATTTTAGAATAAATTAAAAATCATTTGTTCTTAAATGCAAATGTGAAAATGTGAAACCCGATGCACGCTAACCAAATATTGCGACCTTGTTAACATATTCTCCCATAGAAATCACTGGAGAGTGCAGAAGAAAAAAACACCTATCGCACGCTAACCCAGTGGCGTATTTAGGTTTTGTGCTGCCCTAGGCACTCAAAATTCTGCTACTCCCCATAGGTTTAAAGCCTTTTTTAGACATAATATTTTTTGGGCAGGGTGTAAAAATAAAATAAAAAAATGTCTTTTTAACTAGATGTTCACCAGGGCTTGCATTCACTTTGGTCACTCACACACACACACGCATATATATATATATATATATATAGTATGTCTATTGTAGTCATCATTAACCTAACATGTACAGTATAACAGTAACCCCCAAATCTGCAATAAATGAACAACAGTACAGAGCTGGAGGGAGGGAGAGACAGAGGAAGGGAGAGACAGAGGGAGGGATGGAGAGACAATGGGAGGGAGGAAGAGACAGACAGAAGAAGGGAGGGAGAGACAGAAGGAGGGAGGGAGAGAGAGACAGAAGAAGGGAGAGAGGGAGAGACAGAAGGAGGGAGGAAGAGAGAGACTGAAGAAGGGAGGGAGAGAGAGACAGAAGAAGGGAGGGACGGAGAGAGAGAGACAGAAGAAGGGAGAGAGAGACAGAAGAAGGGAGGGAGGGAGAGAGAGACAGAAGAAGGGAGAGAGGGAGAGACAGAAGGAGGGAGGAAGAGAGAGACTGAAGAAGGGAGGGAGAGAGAGACAGAAGAAGGGAGGGACGGAGAGAGAGAGACAGAAGAAGGGAGAGAGAGACAGAAGAAGGGAGGGAGGGAGAGAGAGACAGAAGAAGGGAGGGAGAGAGAGACAAAAGGAGGGAGGGAGAGAGAGACAGAAGAAGGGAGGGACGGAGAGAGAGAGACAGAAGAAGGGAGAGAGAGACAAGAAGGGAGGGAGGGAGAGAGAGACAGACAGATGACGGGAGGGAGGCAGAGAGAGACAGAAGAAACAAGGGAGGGAGAGAGACAGAAGAAGTGAGGAAGGGAGAGACAGAAGAAGGGAGGGAGAGACAGAAGAAGGGAGGGAGGGAGAGACAGAAGAAGGGAGGGAGGGAGAGAGAGACAGAAGAAGGGAGGGAGAAAGAGAGAGACAGAAGAAGGGAGGGAGAGAGAGACAGAAGAAGGGAGAGAGAGACAGAAGAAGGGAGGGAGAGAGAGAGACAGAAGAAGGGAGGGAGAGAGAGACAGATGAAGGGAGGGAGGCAGAGAGAGACAGATGAAGGGAGGGAGTCAGAGAGAGACAGAACAAATGAGGGAGGAAGAGAGACAGAAGAAGTGAGGAAGGGAGAGACAGAAGAAAGGAGGGAGGGAGAGACAGAAGAAGGGAGGGAGAGAGAGACAGAAGAAGGGAGGGAGAGAGAGACAGAAGGAGGGAGGGAGGGAGAGAGAGACAGAAGAAGGGAGGGAGAGAGAAAGAGACAGAACACGGGAGGGAGGAAGAGACAGAAGAAGGGAGGGAGAGACAGAAAAGGGAGGGAGATAGAGACAGAAGAAGGGAGGGAGAGAGGAAGGAAGGGAGAGACAGAAGAAGGGAGGGAAGGAGAGACAGAAGAAGGGAGGGAGGGAGAGACAAAAGAAGGGAGGGAAGGAGAGACAGAAGAAGGGAGGGAAGGAGAGACAGAAGAAGGGAGGGAAGGAGAGACAAAAGAAGGGAGGGAAGGAGAGACAGAAGAACGGAGGGAAGGAGAGACAGAAGAAGGGAGGGAAGGAGAGGCAGAAGAAGGGAGGGAAGGCGAGACAGAAGAAGGGAGTTAGGGAGAGAAAGACAGAGGAACTGAGGGAGAGAGATACAGAGGAAGGGAGCGAAGGAACTTGGACAGGACTTATCAAACATGAAATATATTGGAGATTTAGTAACCCCTACTCACAGCAACACTGGAATCTAAAGTATTGCAATAAAGCAATAGAACCCAGTAGCTAAATAATACAGTATGTCTACTGTAGTCATCATTAAACTATCATGTACAGAATAACAGTAACCCCCAAATCTGCAGTAAATGAACAACAGTACAGAGCTGGTGAATCCGGCAGCACATGAACTATAAAAGCAGGTGCAAGAAGAGGGCCACTTTAAGAGCGAATTCCTAGAAGCTAACATTGTCACCATCCTTAAAACAGATAAGGACCCATCGCTATGTGCGAGCTACAGGCCCATCTCTTTGATAAATACGGACATCAAGTTCTATTCAAAGATACTTGCCAATCGTCTTGCTAATTTACTCCCTTCACTTATTGATTCGGACCAGGTGGGATTTGTCCCCCTTCGGGAGGGCCCAGACAATACGAGGCGCCTCCTTAACATACTCACTTCTGCCTCACGTCTTCGAAGGTCGCTGGCGGTCATCTCGCTCAACGCCGAGAAGGCGTTTGACCGGGTTAGATGGCAATACCTCTGGGCAGTCCTTAAGAAATTCCATTTTCCCCCCGACTTCATAACGGCCGTTCAGGCCTTGTACTCAACTCCTACTGCCTCTGTGTGTGGTCTGGGTTTTTGCTCCTCTCTCTTTCCTATTACAAACGGCACCAGACAGGGGTGCCCCCTTTCGCCACTTCTGTTCGCCCTGTCCATAGAACCTTTGGCTGAGCAGATCAGACCTGACCCCCTAATTAAAGGAGTTACCTTGTCGGGCACTGTGCACAAAATTGCACTCTTTGCTGACGACGTAACTTTGTTTCTATCACACCCCGATCAAGGGATACCTAGGCTTCTCGACATACTCACCACGTTCGGGGCCCACTCTTACTATAAGTTGAACTTATCAAAAACACAAGTGTACACGCAGGGATTTACGAAGGCTCAATTAGTTCCTCTTACGGAGTCCTATAAATTTACCTGGACTGAACACTCTGTCCTACACTTGGGTGTCAGGATCTCTAGCAGCCTTCCCCAAACAATAAAAGACAACTATCTCCCTCTCCTAACCTCCCTTCGCTCTCTACGAAAGGACTGGAACCTCCAGCATGTCTCCTGGGTGGGTAGGATTGCGGCTCTGAAAATGTCTTTCCTTCCCAAGCTGACATACCTATTCCGCTGCCTGCCGATTAAAATACCGAGGCATCTGCTCCTTCAATTTCAAAGTGGGTTCACCAAATTTATTTGGTTAGATAAACCCCCCAGAGTCGCACATAGAGTACTTCAACTTTCCAAAACCGCGGGGGGCATAGCTTCACCGTCGATGACACAGTACTATGAGGCTGCAATGCTTACCCATGTATCTCAATGGGGGGGTAAAGTCATCGGAGGCCAAGTGGAAATCCATTGAACAGGCTTCGCTGCCCTTTCAAATCGCCTTACGCGACTTAATTTGGTCCCCTCCACACTGTCGTAGGGAGCTTGCCCTAACGAACCCAGTGGTTTGTGAATGCCTCAGCTTTTGGGACAGAATAAGGCATCACCCCCTCGTGGCTCCGCATCCCTCCCCAGTTGCCTCCATAGTGGGCCTCTTATCGGGCCTCCAAGACTCTCATCCTAATAAGTGGGTCCAACTGGGAATCAACAATATAGCGGACCTCTGGTCCACGTCCCCTCGAAACTCATTTAAACAATTATCCCAGATCAGTGCCGAGGACCAGATCCCATCGTATCTACCCTTTGAATACCAGAGAATGAAGAGCTTTTTAAGCAGTTGGGGCTTCAAGCCTACCCTAGACAGACCTCGGACCCTCTGGGAGTCCATCTGGGCAAGGGGAGATAGGCTGTGTAGACCACTTTCAGTTCATTACAAGCTGCTAGGGGGGTCCCAAGACCTTGAGACCCCTCCCCATCTCTCCCGCTGGGAGACGCTGACAGGTAGGCACACTTCCCTGGAGGAGTGGGAGCGAGCTCTCTCCCTGACCCAGAAAGCTATACATTGCACAACACTATACGAAACTTATTTTAAACTTCTCACTCATTGGTACTACGTACCCACTAGGTTAGCGAAAATATTCCCGTCAGCGTCCCCCAATTGCTGGAGGAATTGTGGCCACAGGGGTAATGCACTACATATCTGGTGGGAGTGCCCCGTGATCCGGCCCCTGTGGACTAGGTGCTTCTCGGTGCTACAGAGCATTGGCATCGGGCTTCCCAGTCTGGCTGACTCAGCCCTCCTCCACTTAAACTTACATTCTTTACCTAAAAATCACGCGTATATCTGCATTTACCTGTTCATGACTATAAAGTACTCTGTTGCATGCTCCTGGAAGAAGGAACGGGCACCAAGTTGGGCAACGATCTGTAACAATATGGCATACATTTACACAATGGAAAAGGACATCTTTTACAAACTGAATAAGTCTGACCTGTTTGAGTTAATTTGGGCTGACTGGAAGGAGCTCCAAAATACAGACTGGAGGCCCAATGCAACTGCCCAAGACACATAGTTCCAAGCCTATATCCCCTCTACGACAGTAGCCCGCCTAACACATACACTACCTCATTTAGTCGGTCAAGGCTCCCCTCCTGACACCTTACTTTATACTTCCCCTCCCCCTCACTTCTACCACTCCTCCTTTCCACCTCCCTCCTTTCTTATGCTTAGAAAATCTATTACATGATCAGATATTAAGTCCCCCCCCCCCTTTTTTTTTTTTTTTTTTTCCCTTTGATCCCAGACTTATCAGCCATGAATCAAGGCTTGATAGGTCGACTCTGTTCATAGTGTTATGTAAATGTTGAAAATATGTCTTAATTCGTAGGGCGCAGACCCCCACTTGTTATATCTGTAAACTTCATCTTGTCAGATAGGAGCTGTGTCAACAGTATTTGTATATCCTTCTACTTTCTATCAATAAAAATTATAAAAACAAAAAAACAAAAGCAGGTGCAATAAAACAAGAAGATGTTGCCCAGAGACCATAGTGAGAAGTTGCAGTACTGAGTTACAAAAAATGCAGCCTGGTAAAGTAGATCTACATAATACACCTACATTCCCTTCAGCTCCTGTGGGGCAAAGTGATTCTGAGAAGCATGACCACTCACAGGTGTAGCCCAGGGGCCATATACAAGGGGTTCTTGGTGGTCCCAGGTCATATCCGCTCTGCTTCTGGATTGTGTCTGCAGTTAATCTGCGATGTGCTATACTGGGGTGTTCTGTAGCTCCTGGCCACACTCAGCCGCTACTTCACCATTAGGCCTCAGCCTGCGGCCGACATTAGCACTGAGGCTGCCTAGCATACCCAGCTCCTAGACAACCTTTGGTTTTGGCAGATTAGGTGCAGTGTGCTGATCTTGTTCCACATTGCGGCGATTCCTGCTCAGGTATAGAAAGAGGCTCTGTAGTGCCATAATCTGAGTGGCTTAGCGAGGCACAGGCTGGGGGTTCTGAGTATAATGTCTAATAGATATCAGGAATGGCCCGTACCTTCCCTCCTACAGTATGCAAGCCTGTTAGCTTGCACGATTCGTCAGGCATTATAATATGTGTGTAATGTCTAATAGTCATCGGGGAAGGTACAGGCCATTCCGGATGTATATTAGACATTACACACGTTACACATTATGCCTGATGATAGTGCAAGCTAACAGGCTTGCATACTGTAGGAGGGAAGATATGGGCCATTCCGGATGACAAAATAAAATGTACAATACAATTTGAGCATACCTCTGATCCGTGTGACTGTGATAGCTTCATGTCAGAGGCAAGCTGTCTTGGACCAACCTGGACTACAAAGCAAAGGAGCTGCTACATGGTGCTTGGTGCCGCCACTCTACTCCCCACAACCCCTGCTCCCGTGCCGTGCACAATAACCAGTTACAGCCTGCGCTAAGTTCTGCCCCACTCCATTGTGCAGCCCAGTTTTCTCCATCTTGAAGCAAGCAGCTATTGACACAGGAAGAGAACCCAGAGTGAGCTACATGGGCCGCCACAAAACAGGGCATCCCCGGGCACAATGAGCATGCGTGGGGTGTCTTGTGTTGTGGATAATAGTACAGGATACGGAGCTTAAATAGGAGCCAGCGATCATAATTGCATCTAGTTCAGTAGAGTGGCCCTAAGCACTCAAAATTCTGCCGCCCCTCAAAATCTGTTGCTCTAGGCACCGGCCTCGTTGGCCTATGCCTTAATACGCCCCTGCGCTAACCGGACAGGCGTTATCAATATTTTACAATCCAATGTTCTTTACATACAGAACAATGTATTTTTTTATTGTAAATACATATTTCTATATACAGTATATCTATATATACCTATACCCGCATATATATTCCTATAGATATATAGGTATGGATATCTATTCTACATTAACAATATCACATATATATATAGAAATATATTTAATTATATTTTTTTACATATAAAATATTTTTAAAAATTACTAATAATTTTAATCAGAGTTTATATGGGTGTAACTGTAATTTTTAAGCTTTGTTTAGTGCAACTTTTTTTAACGCAATAACCTGACAAGTGAAATATGCAGTTGCGCTCTTGCAATCGTGTTTGCTTTCAACTTGTAATATGCACGCTATTTCTGTTGTGTGCAAAATGATGACAAAAAACTTTAACCCCTGCAAAGATGTTAAATACATAGTTAAAGTCCTGCTTGGGACCTGCAATCCTTGCTGCTCCCAAGCTACTCATATCCATTTAGCCTTTCAGAAGCAGCGCAGCAGTAGCAAAACCTTGCAACTAGCAGCTGTGCTTGAAATCTACATTGTGGGTGTGGAATGCACTAAGGATTAACAGTTTAACCCCTTAATGACCAGCGCCGTACCCTGTTCGACGCCGGTTGTTAAACTAGGGTGACCAGATCTCCCCGATTTTAGGGGACAGTCCCTGGATTGAGGAGACTGTCCCCGGACAAATTATGTCCCCGGAAATGTCCCCGGGAAGACGGTCGGAGGCCCGTGTATGTTACCGGTGCTCGTAGGAAGTTGATAGATTTATCTGTTTTAGACACTAATTAGTTTGGCTTCTCTGGAAACTTTAGCTGAAGCTAAAATTTTCGGATCCCTCTCTATATAGATTGTGAGGTGCTTCACGGGGTTGCCAGCCCTGCTTTGCAAGGGCTCAAAGGTGCAAGGTAAGTTTTCCTTGGTTGTTAGTGTTTACGTGATATGTGGAGGCGCAGTGGAATCTAGAAAGTGTTGAAAGTGGCGGCGCTGTGTCACCTCCAGGGAACCAAGCTGCCCATGTCCTCTGAGTCAACCTTGTTGCTTTCACCTCCAAAATAAAAGAGCTCACAATAGTGTAGCAGATTTCAGACAATGTGGTAGGCGCACAAACTGGATGTACTTACGAGATTGCAGTTAAAATAAGCCTTTTATTAAAATCATCACAGAGGTGTCTTCAGGTGCAGCTTCAGGTTTTATTTAGAATACAGCTCAACGCGTTTTGGCTAAAAGAAGCCTTTATCAAGAGCATAAAGTTAAAACAATTTCTGTAACAAATGAAGCTGCACCTG
>NC_069503.1:501240475-501348965 GCF_027579735.1 Bombina bombina | reverse complement strand
CTTAGACGGCCCACATTTGAGGGCTGGATAACGACGTCATTGACAGAAAGTAAAAGTTTATTTTTATGCTAAAGGGAGCTTCGTTTTTCAAAATGAAAAGGTACCTTTTATTTATATTAACATTGCAATGTTTAATGTTGAGTGCGTTTTGCTTAAGGTCAGCAAAAGTTAGTATTCCTTTAAGTAATTTAGACTTTGAAGTCACGTCAGCTGACCAAGATTTAAGCCATAGCGCCCTACGCGCCTGGATGGCGAATCCAGAATTCTTAGCCGTTAGTTTAGTCAAATGAACAATGGCGTCAGAAACAAAAGAATTAGCTAGCTTAAGTATTCTAAGCTTGTCAAGTATTTCAGTCAATGGAGTAGCTGTCCGAAAGGCCTCTTCCAGAGACTCAAACCAGAACGCTGCAGCAGCAGTGACAGGCGCAATGCATGCAAGGGGCTGCAGGATAAAACCTTGTTGAATAAACATTTTCTTAAGGTAACCTAATTTCTTCTGTTATGTGTGATCAGTCCACGGGTCATCATTACTTCTGGGATATAACTCCTCCCCAACAGGAAATGCAAGAGGATTCACCCAGCAGAGCTGCATATAGCTCCTCCCCTCTACGTCACTTCCAGTCATTCTCTTGCACCCAACGACTAGATAGGATGTGTGAGAGGACTATGGTGATTATACTTAGTTTTTATAACTTCAATCAAAAGTTTGTTATTTTACAATAGCACCGGAGCGTGTTATTGCCTCTCTGGCAGAGTTTGAAGAAGAATCTACCAGAGTTTTTACTATGATTTTAACCGGAGTAGTTAAGATCATATTGCTGTTTCTCGGCCATCTGAGGGAGGTAAAAGCTTCAGATCAGGGGACAGCGGGCAGATGAATCTGCATTGAGGTATGTAGCAGTTTTTATTTTCTGAATGGAATTGATGAGAAAATCCTGCCATACCGTTATAATGACATGTATGTATACTCTACACTTCAGTATTCTGGGGATGGTACTTCACTGGAATTACTCTGTAAAAAGTACATTAAACCTTTTAATAGGTATTTATTATGTTAAACGTTTTTGCTGGAATGTAGAATCGTTTGCATTTTCTGAGGTACTGAGTGAATAAATGTTTGGGCATTATTTTTCCACTTGGCAGTTGCTTGTTTTAATTGTGACAGTTTCGTTTCTCTCTCACTGCTGTGTGTGAGGGGGAGGGGCCGTTTTTGGCGCTCTTTGCTACGCATCAAAAATTTCCAGTCAGTTACTCTTGTATTTCCTGCATGATCCGGTTCATCTCTAACAGAACTCAGGGGTCTTCAAACTTCTTTGAAGGGAGGTAGATTCTCTCAGCAGAGCTGTGAGACTTATATATTGACTGTGATTAAAAACGTTGCTCTCTTATTTTTACGTTTCAAATTTAATTATTGTTACTTTACTAATGGGAACAAACCTTTGCTAAAAGTTGTGTTGTTTTCAAGGATTGATGCTATAACAGTTTTTCAGTTCATTATTTCAACTGTCATTTTATCGTTTAGTGCTTCTTTGAGGCACAGTACGTTTTTGTTAAATAAGATTGTAACCAAGTTGCAAGTTTATTTGCTAGTGTGTTAAACATGTCTGATTCAGAGGAAGATACCTGTGTCATTTGTTCCAATGCCAAGGTGGAGCCCAATAGAAATTTATGTACTAACTGTATTGATGCTACTTTAAATAAAAGCCAATCTGTACAAACTGAACAAATTTCACCAAACAGCGAGGGGAGAGTTATGCCGACTAACTCGCCTCACGTGTCAGTACCTGCATCTCCCGCCCGGGAGGTGCGTGATATTGTGACGCCTAGTACATCTGGGCGGCCATTACAGATAACATTACAAGATATGGCTACTGTTATGACTGAAGTTTTGGCTAAATTACCAGAACTAAGGGGCAAGCGTGATCACTCTGGGGTGAGAACAGAGTGCGCTGATAATACTAGAGCCATGTCTGATACTGCGTCACAACTTGCAGAGCATGAGGACGGAGAGCTTCATTCTGTGGGTGACGGTTCTGATCCAAACAGATTGGATTCAGATATTTCAAATTTTAAATTTAAATTGGAGAACCTCCGTGTATTACTAGGGGAGGTTTTAGCGGCTCTTAATGATTGTAACACTGTTGCAATACCAGAGAAATTGTGTAGGTTGGATAAATACTTTGCGGTACCGGCGAGTACTGACGTTTTTCCTATACCTAAGAGACTAACTGAAATTGTTACTAAGGAGTGGGATAGACCCGGTGTGCCGTTCTCACCCCCTCCAATATTTAGAAAGATGTTTCCAATAGACGCCACCACACGGGACTTATGGCAAACGGTCCCTAAGGTGGAGGGAGCAGTTTCTACTTTAGCTAAGCGTACCACTATCCCGGTGGAGGATAGCTGTGCTTTTTCAGATCCAATGGATAAAAAATTAGAGGGTTACCTTAAGAAAATGTTTGTTCAACAAGGTTTTATATTGCAACCCCTTGCATGCATCGCGCCGATTACGGCTGCGGCAGCATTTTGGATGGAGTCTCTGGAAGAGAACCTTAGTTCAGCTACGCTGGACGACATTACGGACAGGCTTAGAGTCCTTAAACTAGCTAATTCATTCATTTCGGAGGCCGTAGTACATTTAACCAAACTTACGGCTAAGAACTCAGGATTCGCCATTCAGGCACGTAGGGCGCTGTGGCTAAAATCCTGGTCAGCTGATGTAACTTCTAAGTCCAAATTACTTAATATACCTTTCAAAGGGCAAACTTTATTTGGGCCCGGTTTGAAAGAAATTATCGCTGACATTACAGGAGGTAAGGGCCACGCCCTGCCTCAAGACAAAGCCAAAGCTAAGGCTAGACAGTCTAATTTTCGTTCCTTTCGGAATTTCAAAGCAGGAGCAGCACCAACTTCCACTGCACCAAAACAGGAAGGAGCCGTTGCTCGTTACAGACAAGGCTGGAAACCTAACCAGTCCTGGAACAAGGGCAAGCAGGCCAGGAAACCTGCTGCTGCCCCTAAGACAGCATGAATCGAGGGCCCCCGATCCGGGACCGGATCTAGTGGGGGGCAGACTCTCTCTCTTCGCCCAGGCTTGGGCAAGAGATGTTCAGGATCCCTGGGCGCTAGAGATCATATCTCAGGGATACCTTCTAGACTTCAAATTCTCTCCCCCAAGAGGGAGATTTCTTCTGTCAAGGTTGTCAACAAACCAGATAAAGAAAGAAGCGTTTCTACGCTGTGTACAAGATCTGTTATTAATGGGAGTGATCCATCCGGTTCCGCGGTCGGAACAAGGACAAGGGTTTTACTCAAACCTGTTTGTGGTTCCCAAAAAAGAGGGAACTTTCAGGCCAATCTTGGATTTAAAGATCCTAAACAAATTCCTAAGAGTTCCATCGTTCAAAATGGAAACTATTCGGACAATCTTACCCATGATCCAAAAGGGTCAGTACATGACCACAGTGGATTTAAAGGATGCTTACCTTCACATACCGATTCACAAAGATCATTACCGGTATCTAAGGTTTGCCTTCTTAGACAGGCATTACCAGTTTGTAGCTCTTCCATTCGGATTGGCTACGGCTCCAAGAATCTTCACAAAGGTTCTGGGTGCCCTTCTGGCGGTACTAAGACCGCGAGGAATTTCGGTAGCTCCGTACCTAGACGACATTCTGATACAAGCTTCAAGCTTTCAAACTGCCAAGTCTCATACAGAGTTAGTTCTGGCATTTCTAAGGTCGCATGGATGGAAAGTGAACGAAAAGAAGAGTTCTCTCTTTCCTCTCACAAGAGTTCCATTCTTGGGGACTCTTATAGATTCTGTAGAAATGAAGATTTATCTGACAGAAGACAGATTAACAAAGCTTCTAAATGCATGCCGTGTCCTTCATTCCATTCAACTCCCGTCAGTAGCTCAATGCATGGAGGTGATCGGCTTAATGGTAGCAGCAATGGACATAGTACCCTTTGCACGTCTACATCTCAGACCGCTGCAATTGTGCATGCTGAGTCAGTGGAATGGGGATTACTCAGACTTGTCCCCTACTCTGAATCTGGATCAAGAGACCAGAAACTCTCTTCTATGGTGGCTTTCTCGGCCACATCTGTCCAGGGGGATGCCATTCAGCAGGCCGGACTGGACAATTGTAACAACAGACGCCAGCCTACTAGGTTGGGGCGCTGTCTGGAATTCTCTGAAGGCTCAGGGACAATGGAATCAGGAGGAAAGTCTCCTACCAATAAACATTCTGGAATTGAGAGCAGTTCTCAATGCCCTTCTGGCTTGGCCCCAGTTAAAAACTCGGGGGTTCATCAGGTTTCAGTCGGACAACATCACGACTGTAGCTTACATCAACCATCAAGGAGGGACAAGAAGCTCCCTAGCAATGATGGAAGTATCAAAGATAATTCGCTGGGCAGAGTCTCACTCTTGCCACCTGTCAGCAATCCACATCCCAGGAGTGGAGAACTGGGAGGCGGATTTCTTGAGTCGCCAGACTTTTCATCCGGGGGAGTGGGAACTTCATCCGGAGGTCTTTGCCCAAATACTTCGACGTTGGGGCAAACCAGAGATAGATCTCATGGCGTCTCGCCAGAACGCCAAACTTCCTCGCTATGGGTCCAGATCCAGGGATCCGGGAGCGGTTCTGATAGATGCTTTGACAGCACCTTGGAACTTCGGGATGGCTTATGTGTTTCCACCCTTCCCGCTGCTTCCTCGATTGATTGCCAAAATCAAACAGGAGAGAGCATCAGTGATTCTAATAGCGCCTGCATGGCCACGCAGGACTTGGTATGCAGATCTAGTGGACATGTTATCCTGTCCGCCTTGGTCTCTACCTCTAAGACAGGACCTTCTGATACAGGGTCCATTCAAACATCAAAATCTAACTTCTCTGAAGCTGACTGCTTGGAAATTGAACGCTTGATTTTATCAAAACGTGGTTTTTCTGAGTCGGTTATTGATACCCTGATACAGGCTAGGAAGCCTGTTACCAGAAGGATTTACCATAAGATATGGCGTAAATAACTATACTGGTGCGAATCCAAAGGTTACTCCTGGAGTAAGGTTAGGATTCCTAGGATATTGTCTTTTCTACAAGAAGGTTTAGAAAAGGGTTTATCGGCTAGTTCATTAAAGGGACAGATCTCAGCTCTGTCCATCTTGTTGCACAGGCGTCTGTCAGAAAATCCAGACGTCCAGGCCTTTTGTCAGGCTTTAGCTAGAATCAAGCCTGTGTTTAAAACTGTTGCTCCGCCATGGAGTTTAAACCTTGTTCTTAACGTTCTACAAGGAGTTCCGTTTGAACCCCTTCATTCCATTGATATAAAGTTGTTATCTTGGAAAGTGTTATTTTTAATGGCTATTTCTTCGGCTCGGAGAGTCTCTGAGTTATCAGCTTTACATTGTGATTCTCCTTATTTGATTTTTCATTCAGATAAGGTAGTTCTGCGTACTAAACCTGGGTTCTTACCTAAGGTAGTCACTAACAGGAACATCAATCAAGAGATCGTGGTTCCTTCCCTGTGCCCGAATCCTTCTTCAAAGAAGGAACGTCTTCTACACAATCTGGATGTAGTTCGTGCCCTCAAGTTCTACTTGCAGGCAACTAAGGATTTTCGACAAACGTCTTCCCTGTTTGTCGTGTACTCTGGTCAGAGGAGAGGTCATAAGGCTTCGGCTACCTCTCTCTCCTTCTGGCTTCGTAGCATAATTCGTTTAGCCTATGAGACTGCTGGACAGCAGCCTCCTGAAAGAATTACAGCTCATTCTACTAGAGCTGTGGCTTCCACTTGGGCCTTTAAGAATGAGGCCTCTGTTGAACAGATTTGCAAGGCTGCAACTTGGTCTTCGCTTCATACTTTTTCCAAATTTTACAAATTTGACACTTTTGCTTCTTCGGAGGCTATTTTTGGGAGAAAGGTTCTTCAGGCAGTGGTTCCTTCTGTATAATGAGCCTGCCTATCCCTCCCGTCATCCGTGTACTTTTGCTTTGGTATTGGTATCCCAGAAGTAATGATGACCCGTGGACTGATCACACATAACAGAAGAAAACATAATTTATGCTTACCTGATAAATTCCTTTCTTCTGTTGTGTGATCAGTCCACGGCCCGCCCTGTTTTTTAAGGCAGGTAAATATTTTTTAAATTATACTCCAGTCACCACTTCACCCTTGGTTTCTCCTTTCTCGTTGATTCTTGGTCGAATGACTGGGAGTGACGTAGAGGGGAGGAGCTATATGCAGCTCTGCTGGGTGAATCCTCTTGCATTTCCTGTTGGGGAGGAGTTATATCCCAGAAGTAATGATGACCCGTGGACTGATCACACAACAGAAGAAAGGAATTTATCAGGTAAGCATAAATTATGTTTTTTTATCCATTGGATCTGAAAAAGCACAACTGTCCTCGACAGGGATAGTGGTACGCTTTGCTAAAGTAGAAACTGCTCCCTCCACCTTAGGGACCGTCTGCCATAAGTCCCGTGTGGTGGCGTCTATTGGAAACATTTTTCTAAAAATAGGAGGGGGGGAAAACGGCACACCGGGTCTATCCCACTCCTTATTAATGATTTCTGTAAACCTTTTAGGTATTGGAAAAACATCAGTACACACCGGCATTGCATAGTATTTATCCAGTCTACACAATTTCTCTGGTACTGCAATTGTGTCACAGTCATTCAGAGCAGCTAACACCTCCCCAAGCAATACACGGAGGTTCTCAAGCTTAAATTTAAAAGTAGAAATATCTGAATCAGGTTTCCCCGAATCAGAAATGTCACCCACAGACTCTCCTTCCTCAGCTTCTGCATATTGTGACGCAGTATCAGACATGGGCCTTAAGGCATCTGCGCGCTCTGTACTACGTCTAACCCCAGAGCTATCGCGCTTTCCTCTGAATTCAGGCAGTCTGGCTAATACCGCTGACAGGGTATTATCCATGATTGCCGCCATGTCCTGCAAAGTAATCGCTATGGGCGTCTTTGATGTACTTGGCGCCATTTTAGCGTGAGTCCCTTGAGCGGGAGTCAAAGGGTCTGACACGTGGGGAGAGTTAGTCGGCATAACTTCCCCCTCGCCAGAATCCTCTGGTGATAATTTTTTTTTTTGTTTCAAAATAAAGCTTTATTGGCGAAATGTGAAAAATACAGGGCATTAATATACATACTTTGCAAAGTCAGTTGTACATAATTTCAAATACCTGTATAGTTAAAGTTTGTTTATATCATTTCGCAGATAGAAATTAGTTCAAATCAAACAGCATAAGAAAAAACTTCGTCAGATACTACAGAAATGTATACTGACCATATAACAAAAACATCTAACATCAGCTGCTTAGTGATACAGATTATAAATATGTAGTAGGCATCGGAAAGAAGGAAAAGCGAATACCTCGGGTACAGATCACATGGTATTTGTCTCTTTTCAGCAGCTTAAGCACATCAAACTGCTGCTTATAATACTGTACTCTTTAGAAAAGTAGATGTCTAGAAAGGTAGACTAAGTGGGTTAGGGTTACAGGGTGTAAAGGTGGGGGAGGAAAAGGGGAGGGCAGGGAGGACAAAAAAAAAAAACAAAAAAAAAAAAAAAAAGGGGGGGGAAGGATACTCTTCCCTTTTAAACTGTGTCCCAGTTCAGAACATTGCAACACCACATTAGTTCACAATCCTCTTCCCTCCCAGATCATAAGCATCATCTCATGTGTACTTAGTTTTCCAATTTTAAGGTAGTGGTATCTTTCAAGTCTCAGCAGGTCTGCTACTTTAGCTTTCCACTCTTGAACATTGGGGGTGGTCTGTTTTTTCCAATACATGGGAATCAAGCTTTTTGCTCCATTGAGCATCACCAGGAGAAGCCTATACTTATCTTCCCTTGCGATCTTAGGTAGCTGATGATATAGTAAATAACTTGGGTTGGGAGGGATGATCACTTCGAGGACCCTACTCATTTCGGCCATTATGTCGTTCCAATAAGGTGTTAGTAGGGGACAGGTCCACCAAATATGTAGTAGGGTGCCATTTTCTCCGCATCCTCTCCAGCATCCCCCATTTGTGTGGGGATATATGTGTTTTAACCTTTGGGGGGTCAGATACCACCTGCTCATCAATTTGTATTGTGTTTCTTGAACCCTAGCCGAAATTGAGGCTTTCTTCGTTTTGTCAAATATCTTGTTCCATTCCCTAGGTCCTATATCTAAGCCCAGCTCAATTTGCCACGTCTGTGTAAAACCAGGAAGGTAGTCTTCACCACCTTGTTGTAGTAATCTATAAATCTGAGAGATCAGATGAGACGGGGGTGTGGTCATTGTGCACAGAGTTTCAAAGTAAGTTCTGCTTCTCGTCAGATCTGACTTAGCTTTATGAGTGGTAAAGTAATGCAAAGTCTGTGTCACTGTAAACCATGAGGTAAATGCCTCTCTGTTCCACTCAACTAGTTCTTCTTGTGACTTCAATTTATCCCGACTGAGTATATTGTATATTGCTGCTTCACTTAAACTATAAGTCTTGTTCGGGAGCTTGAGTCTGGACAGAAAATCCATCTCAGGATTTTCACTGAGAGATGTAATCGGTGAGGGTAGTGTCGAGACATAGGCGGCTTTTTTAAGTAGTTTATCCCAGATCGAGAATACCTCCTCGATCATTGGATATAGACTGATCACTGGGGGTCTGTCATTGGCAGAGGTCCACGCGAGAGCCCCCACGTTGCTCCTCTTCAGAATTACACCGTCGATCTGTACCCATGCCTTTTGGGCCGAGTTGTGACACCACTCCACTAATCGCTGGAGAGAAATAGCTGTGTGGTACAATTTTAAATCTGGTATACCTAGCCCGCCTCTATTCCGAGGTAGGAAAGTAGTTTTCCTGTTGATTCTCGGTTTCAGATCTCTCCAAATATAGGACTCTAGAGCAGACTGTATCTGATGAATAATGTGAGAGGCCATCGATGAAGGGATGGTTTGCATGACATATAGCACCCGTGGTAGCACATTCATCTTGACCACCCCGATGCGCCCCAACCAAGAGATGGTTTTATTTCTCCAGGACGATAAGTCCTTAAGGATTTTGTCTCTGATGTTTTTATAGTTCATATCCACTATCTCTTTTATGTTTGGTGTTAGATGAATACCAAGATATTTCAGTTTGCCCTTCGCTATTTTTATCGGGCATGAGCCCTCCAACGCCTGAAAGTCGGTGTGTGGGATTGTAACGTTCATAATCTCTGATTTGGTAGGGTTCAGAAGGAAGTTTGATACTGTGCCAAAGAGTGTGAACTCTTCTAGAGCCGCCGTCAAAGATCCCTTTACATCCGATATCATAAGTAAGACATCGTCTGCGTACATGGCGAGCTTATGTTCATCGCCTCTTACCGTAATACCGTGTACGTTTGGGTTATCCCTGATCCTACTCGCCAAGACCTCAATTGTCAGCGCGAATAGGAGAGGGGACAGGGGGCAGCCCTGCCTAGTCCCGTTGCGAATTGTAAAGGCGCTAGAGAGCACTCCGTTCACCCTGACTCTAGCGTTCGGAGACGAATATAAGGACATGATTCTGTTTATAAACTTGGATCCTAGGCCAAATTTCTCCAAAGTGTGTCGCATAAACACCCAGCTGACCCGGTCAAACGCTTTTTCTGCGTCTGTAGAGACCAGGGCCAGCGGGGTTGTGGTGGTATGGGCGTGTGTTATAATCTGGAGGACCTTAAGGGTATTGTCCCTTGCCTCACGTTTTGGAATAAAGCCCACTTGGTCAGTGGAGATCAGCTGCGGTAGGTATTTGTTGAGACGATTGGCTATAACTTTCGCCAGTATCTTGATATCTGAATTTAGTAATGAGATAGGGCGGATGTTCTCTGGTCTAGTGTCAGGTTTGTTGGGTTTAGGAATGACTGTGATATGCGCTTCGAGCATAGAATGGGGTAGAACCAGGGAGTCGGACAGTTGATTAAAAAGAGTCAGCAGTTCTGGTGCTAATATATCACCGAATGTTTTATAGTACTTAGTTCCAAATCCATCCGGGCCTGGGCTCTTTCCGGTTGCCAGGTCTTTTATGGCTTGTTTAACTTCTGACAGCGTGAACGGAGTCTCCAACGCTTCAGAATCCTGATCAGAGAGCTGAGGGATCTCCACTCCTTCTAGATATTCCAGAATCTGTTGCGATTCTCGTGATCGGAGGAGGGGCTCGTCTCCTGCATTAGGTACTCTCTGTATGTTATATAGGCCATCGTAATAAGATCCAAAGATCTCAGCGATTGACTTGCCATCTTCTTTCGATTCCCCATCTGGGTGAATCATACTATATACATAGTGCTTGGTTTTTTTCCTCGCTATCGCTCTGGCTAGTAAGCGTCCAGCTTTATCACCTTGTTCGTAAAACTGTTGCCTTAGAATTAAGGCCGCTTTTTGATAATCTGCTTGAAGGAACTTCATAAGTTCCGACCTCTCCTGAGCTAAGGTCTTGGTTAATGCGATATCAGTTGGCGTTCTTTTATGTGCTTGTTCAGCTATTTCTACTGCATCAAGCAATCTGCGATATTTCTCTCTCCTTCTCCTGACTAGTCTAGCCTTTTGTTTGAGAAAGAGGCCTCTGATTGTGCATTTATGAGCCTCCCAGACCACTGTGGTCTGGGAGTCCGAGTCTCTATGTATTTGGAAATATTCCTTTAGAGCCCCTTCGACTTCCAGTTTAAATACTGGATCCTCCAGGAGAAGGTCATCCATCTTCCAGATGTAGGGTGTGGCCGGGACATTAGACCATAACACGGTACAGGTGACCGGGGCATGATCTGACCATGTGATGGGAAGTATGTTACTATTGGTGGCGAGTGTGAGTCCGATAGTGTCCGTAAGCCAGTAATCTATTCTGGAGTATTTTCTATGAGGATGGGAATAAAATGAATAGTTCTTAGCTGAGGGGTGGTGTATCCGCCATATGTCATGTAGTGCTGCGTCCTTAAGAGTAGTCAGTAACCGTTTAAGCGATTTGTGGGGGACGCTGGAAAGTCCATCGGAGGTGTCAAGGGTTGGATCCAAGGAGATGTTTAAATCTCCACCCAAGAATAGAATACCAGATTGGACCTCAAGTGTTTTGTGGATTACTTTCTGAAAGAAGACCTGCTGAGATTGATTCGGGCAGTAAACATTAACTAATGTTAGAGGCCTGTTGTATAGTGAACCTGTGAGAATCAAGTATCTACCTTCCGGATCTATGTATATTTGTGTAAGTTTGAAAGGTATGTCTGCACTGAAAAGGACACCCACCCCATTTTTTTTCTGGGGGCCTGAGGCAAAAAAGGCAAGCGGATATTGTCGGCTAAACCAACGGGGTTCATGACCTACTGCAAAATGTGTTTCTTGTAGATAGATAATGTTACCTCCCTGTCTATGTAGGTCTCTCATCACCATAGAGCGCTTAGCTGGGCTGTTCAGGCCTTTTGCATTTATAGAGATTAATTCTATGGGACGAGACACAATTCCTAATCGCTGGTTCGCCATTTTTTCTTATTTTTTTCAGGAGGGAAGAAAAAAAAAAAAAAAAAAAAAAGGGAAGTGGGGGGGGGGGGGGGGGGGGGGGTAAAGAGAACAAGGGAGTAGAGGGAGAGTAATAGAAAATAGATGAAAGTTAGAAGGATGAAAACGTGCTAACAGGAGTCAAAAGATAATGAGTTACGTCACTAGAAAAAGAGAAAAAAGGGAAAAAAAGAAAAAGAACCTCTTTGTGACAGTGCTCTGAGTGACAGACTCTGTGATCTAGGAAGAAACCTTCTCTGATATTGTACAGAAACCGATCTGTTAAGAAAGAACAGATAACAACAGTAAACAGTAAAAGCAGGGGTAGTGTTCCCCGCCTACTTACACTACATATATATTCCTTTGAAAAGATAAACAACAGTAATAAGTGCATTTAATGATTGCATTTTCACGACCTACCCTCCGTATCTCTATATGTGATCTCTTGTGTCAAGTCTCCTGTCAGATGTCAGGGGGGGACCTATTATGGAGTCAGTTTTCTATGTGTGAAAGCGGTCCTTGTCCCTTCTGTAACTTGGTGATTTGGGTGATTGTTTTTAGGTGTTCTCTAAACCTGTGACCAACCATGTTGTTCTTGTCTAACTATGCGCTTGTTGGGTGCTTTCTGCTTCGAGTAGGTAAAAGTCGTCTATTAGGATTGATCGAAAGACATCTGAATAAAGGGAAGCCTAATTTCTGTAGCGCCTCTGCTCACTTTTGATTGATCGTAGGGGCTTGATAGCAATATTATACTAAGATATCCTCTCTCTCTACCTAAGTCTATGAATTTTAGGGATCTGAGGTACATTTTCCCTTTTTACTCGCAGCTCCTAATGATTATTTAGATAAGCATGATTATTACTCCCTACATCTAGAAAGAGACTTAGATTAGGGGCTTCTGGAGATTGCTCCTGAAGGATCTTAATGTGGAACCGGTGATTTGTAACCCGATGTGTTTTCATTGACAGTGTAATTTCTATTAGTCTCGTGCTAGCTGGTGTGTGCCCATTAGACTTTGTGTTTTGAACTGTCTGAGTCAAGTGAGCCGTGTTTCAATCAAATCTTACTAATATACGGGGGTTGTGTGAATATAACTCCAGACTATAGCTTAGAGTCGAGAGGCAATAACAGGCAATAATTCAAACATGTATGAATACAACAGAACATTATTAGTGCAAGAACCACTTACATTTATCTAGTACCGTTATCAGTATAATGCTTTGGACTGATGACCTGGGTAATGGTCAGGCTAATCCTGAGACAGATCTAAGCACATCTGCTCCTAACTGTTTAGTCTTATGAACTTGATAGAGTTATTTATACTAATATGTTCCACTCTAATTTTTAGATCTGAACCATGAGCTATAAAATACAATTATTCATACATGTGCAGTCATAACAGAACATCCTAAATATATGGGATACATGCATTCATCTGTCATTGTTACCAGTATAGTTCTAAAGGTTGACCACTGGGGTTACAATCAATCAAGTCTTGAGGTAAATTAAAACACCATGAAGTCATAACTTATCTGAGATGATTCTCAATGTCCAGGAGCTTGCAGCCCAAGTTCAGGACTGATGCTAGGATAGGTAGGTCACAACATCAAAATGTTAAAGAAAAAGAATGTTCCTTATAATCCTTCAGTTGATTGTTACAAACCGCTGGGTTCTCCATCAGCTGGGCCCTCTGGGGCTGTGGGAGCCTTCACAGGAAGTCTTATGTTAAGATCCAGTGCCTGATTGAAGGAGGGAAGGTCAGCTGGGTTCTTGAGGACATGTGTGACATTGTTTCTTGTGACCATGAGGCTGGTAGGAAATCCCCATCTATATGGGATTAGCTTTCAAGACAGAGGTAACAAATCTGAGGTCTCTCCTCTTTTGGAGAGTAGTTGGGCTTAGATCTGAGTAAACTTGTAGCTCCACGCCTCTGAATTCTATATGTTGCTTGTTTCTAGCCAGTCTAAGCACGTCTTCTTTTTCTTTAAAGGATAGCAATTTTAAGA
This sequence comes from Bombina bombina, assembly GCF_027579735.1. Classification (NCBI taxonomy): domain Eukaryota; kingdom Metazoa; phylum Chordata; class Amphibia; order Anura; family Bombinatoridae; genus Bombina; species Bombina bombina. The sequence goes on along the minus strand of NC_069503.1, from coordinate 501,335,453 downwards.
TGATGTCTCTAGGTGGAGCCCGTCCAGGGGGTTTAGAGCGCAACGCCCTATGTGCTCTTTCAATCTGGATCTCAGGGCCTGCTATTTCATTTCTAAGATATTTGACAAAGTCTTGAATATATTCCTGAATATTAGGAGGTTCAATTGACTCTGGGACTCCTCGCAGTCTGAGGTTGTTCCTCCTACTGCGATTCTCAAGGTCTTCAATTCTGTCTAATAACGTGTGTACAGTGCTCTCTTGTGCTTGTAGAAAGCTGGCTTGATGCTGGAGGTCAGAGCTGAGTGCCTCATGTTTTTCCTCTACCTGAGTAACTCTGCGGTCAACAGCTGTAATGTCTTGTTTAAGTTCATGAAACATAGATTTGAATTCCCTCATGGCCTCTTTTATATCAGCTTTGGAAGAAAGAAGCTTTATATCCTCTTTAGTCACACAGTTTTGGTGGGTAGACATTGTTTCAGAGTTATGAATCTGCGCTGTAACCCCTTTCTGATGTGTCTCAGGCCTCCCTAGGGGGGTTGCAGGTTCGTTTGCTATTAAAAAGTTGTCCATTACTGTAGTTTGGGAATTCTTTGGCAGTCTGGCTTGTCTTCTATTAGACATTACATAGGCACCCTTAGACTGATCTTTATGTGTCGAGAGTGGTATGACAGGCCCAGCAATTGGTGCTTACAGACAAGGATATCCCTGTGAAGTATCAGTGTTAAATTGTATACTGCCTGTGTTTTACTATAAGTAGTTATAATTCTTTCTACAGATTCAGTGCACTGAAATTATTGGGAAGGTTTGGTGGTTAGGACCTGTTCTGTGTTGTATATGGTTTTTCAGGTTTCCTATGCGCGTGGTGCGCTTATCAATTTTGCGGCCTACACAGTTATAGCTGCGACACCTCCACTGTTCCCTTGTAATAAGCCTCCCTCACAGGGCCCACACAGCAGAAAGGATCCGGTAAGGGTAATAAAGTTCAGTACCTTATTGATAGAAAGCAGCGGTCCCTTCCACCACGTGGCCTTTCACAGAAGTCTGGCGAGGCGATCTTGCTCGGGCCTATTCTGCTCTCATACCATGACACTGTCTCATTTGCTACTCAGGATCGCCGTTAAGGAGGCTGGTGTCCGGAGAGTGCAATCTCTTAATCGCGGCTTGCATGTAGGCTCACCTGGTTCAGCCGTTATATCCCACGCTGCCGATGTACCCCGCATAGGCTCACCGCCGCTTAAGACAGCTCTGGGATTGCAAAGGTACCGTTCGGCCCAGGTGCTATACTGCTCCGTTCTTGATCCGCTGCTAAACCGGTAAGGCTCAGAGCTGCTCAGGGGTGTCTGAGTGTAGCCACTACCTCCGTGTGCGTTCAGGCCCAGTAATGGCGGCGCCGCGATCAGGTGCGGCTAAGCGGTGTTGCAAATAGCCACAGAGTTATTGAAGGTGCCTCAAAGTAGAGGATTAGTGTTAGGATGTTAGAAAATGCTAATTTCTACTTAAGATTATGAAGTATATGCACTTATTTTAGTGTAAGCTCGGCAGGGACATCAGAGCTTATTTAGAAAGCAGCCATGTTCAGCTATGGCCAGGCTCCGCCCCCTGGTGATAAATTTTTTAAAGATAAAGTGAAATCAATACATTTAGTACACATTCTCATATGGGGTTCCACCATGGCTTTTAAACATAATGAACAAGGAGTTTCCTCTATGTCAGACATGTTTATACAGACTAGCAATGAGACTAGCAAGCTTGGAAAACACTTTACATCAAGTTAAACAAGCAATATTAAAAACGTTACTGTGCCTTTAAGGGAAACAAATTTTGCTAAAATTTGAAATAAGTGAAAAAAGGCAGTTAAACTAACGAAATTTTTACAGTGTATGTAACAAGTTAGCAGAGCATTGCACCCACTTGCAAATGGATGATTAACCCCTTAATACAAAAAACGGATTAACAAATTGAAAAAAAAAAAACGTTTTTTAAACAGTCACAACAACTGCCACAGCTCCACTGTGGCTTTACCTTCCTCAATATATGACTTTTGAAGCCTTTTGAGCCCTTCAGAGATGTTCTAAAGCATGCAGGGGACTGCTGAGGGAAGCTGAATGTCTGTCTGTAATTTTAACTGTGCAAAAAAGCGCTAAAATAGGCCCCTCCCACTCATATTACAACAGTGGAAAGCCTCAGGAAACGGTTTCTAGGCAAAAATCAAGCCAGCCATGTGGAAAAAACTAGGCCCCAATAAGTTTTATCACCAAAGCATATATAAAAACGATTAAACATGCCAGCAAACGTTTTATATTGCACATTAATCAGAGTATATACCTCTGATAGCAAGCCTGATACTAGTCGCTATTAAATCACTGTATTTAGGCTTAACTTACATTAATCCGGTATCAGCAGCTTTTTTCTAGCAAATTCCATCCCTAGAAAAACTTAAACTGCACATACCTTATTGCAGGATAACCTGCACGCCATTCTCCCTCTGAAGTTACCTCACTCCTCAGACATCTGTGAGAACAGCAGTGGATCTTAGTTACTTCTTCTAAGATCATAGAAAAACGCAGGCAGATTCTTCTTCTAAATGCTGCCGGAGATAAAATAGTACAACTCCGGTACCATTTAAAAACAATAAACTTTTGATTGAAGAAAAAACTAACTATATTACACCACTTTCCTCTTACTACCTCCAGCTATGTTGAGAGTTTGCAAGAGAATGACTGGATATGGCAGTTAGGGGAGGAGCTATATAGCAGCTCTGCTGTGGGTGATCCTCTTGTAACTTCCTGTTGGGAAGGAGAATATCCCACAAGTAATGGATGATCCGTGGACTGGATACACCTTACAAGAGAAAACAGGTTTGGTATGAAACACTACCTTATCTGCATGAAAAATGAGATAAGGGGAATCACATTGTAAAGCAGATAACTCTGAAACTCTTTGAGCCGAGGAGATAGCTACTAAAAACAGAACCTTCCAGGATAAGAGCTTAATATCTATGGAATGCAAAGGTTCAAACGGATCCCCTTGAAGAACCGTAAGAACTAAATTTAAACTCCAAGGCGGAGCAACAGGTTTAAACACAGGCTTGATTCTGACTAAAGCCTGACAAAACGCCTGCACGTCTGGAACCTCAGCCAGACGTTTGTGCAAAAGAATAGACAGAGCAGAAATCTGTCCTTTTAAGGAACTAGCTGACAAACCCTTCTCCAATCCTTCTTGGAGAAAAGATAATATCCTAGGAATCCTGACCTTACTCCATGAGTAACCCTTGGATTCACACCAATGAAGATATTTACACAATATTTTATAATACATTTTCCTGGTGACAGGCTTTCACGCCTGTATTAAGGTATCAATGACCGACTCGGAGAAACCACGCTTTGATAAAATCAAGCGTTCAATCTCCAAGCAGTCAGCCGCAGAGAAATTAGATTTGGATGGTTGAAAGGACCCTGAAGTAGAAGGTCCTGCCTCAGAGGCAGAGTCCATGGTGGAAAGGATGACATGTCCACCAGATCTGCATACCAAGTCCTGCATGGCCACGCAGGTGCCATCAAAATTACCGATGCACTCTCCTGTTTGATCTTGGCAATCAGACGAGGGAGCAGAGGAAACGGTGGAAACACATAAGCCAGGTTGAAGGACCAAGGCGCTGCTAGAGCATCTATCAGCGCTGCCTTGGGATCCCTGGACCTGGATCCGTAACAAGGAAGCTTGGCGTTCTGGCGAGACGCCATGAGATCCAGTTCTGGTTTGCCCCAACGTTGAATCAACTGTGCAAACACCTCCAGATGGAGCTCCCACTCGCCCGGATGAAAAGTCTGCCTCCCAGTTCTCTACTCCTGGGATATGGATAGCTGATAGATGGCAAGAGTGAATCTCTGCCCACTGAATTATCTTTGAAACCTCCAACATCGCTAGGGAACTCCTTGTTCCCCCTTGATGGTTGATGTAAGCTACAGTCGTGATGTTGTCCGACTGAAATCTGATGAACCTCACTGCCGCTAGCTGAGGCCAAGCCTGAAGAGCATTGAATATCGCTCTTAGTTCCAGACCCCTGAGCCTTCAGAGAGTTCCAGACTGCACCCCAGCCCAGAAGGCTGGCATCTGTTGTTACTATTGTCCAATCTGGCCTGCGGAAGGTCATACCTTTGGACAGATGGACCCGAGATAGCCACCAGAGAAGAGAATCCCTGGTCTCTTGATCCAGATTTAGTAGAGGGGACAAATCTGTGTAATCCCCATTCCACTGACTGAGCATGCAGAGTTGCAGCGGTCTGAGAGGTAGGCGGGCAAACGGAACTATATCCATTGCCGCTACCATTAAGCCGATTACTTCCATACACTGAGCCACCGAAGGGCGAGAAGTATAATAAAGAACACGGCAGGAATTTAGAAGTTTTGACAACCTGTCCTCTGTCAGGTAAATCCTCATTTCTACAGAATCTATCAGAGTTCCCAGGAAGGAAACTCTTGTGAGAGGGGATAGAGAACTCTTCTCTTCGTTCACTTTCCACCCATGAGACCTCAGGAATGCCAGAACAATGTCCGTATGGGACTTGGCAATTTGGAAATATGACGCCTGTATCAGAATGTCGTCTAAGTAAGGGGCTACTGCTATGCCCCGCGGCCTTAGGACCGCCAGAAGTGACCCCAGAACCTTCGTAAAGATTCTTGGTGCCGTAGCTAACCCAAAGGGAAGAGCCACAAACTGGTAATGCCTGTCCAGGAAGGCGAACCTGAGAAACCGATGATGATCTTTGTGTATCGGAATGTGAAGATAAGCATCCTTTAAGTCCACGGTAGTCATGTATTGACCCTCCTGGATCATAGGTAGGATGGTTCGAATAGTCTCCATCTTGAATGATGGGACCCTGAGAAATTTGTTTAGGATCTTGAGATCTAAGATTGGTCTGAAGGTTCCCTCTTTCTTGGGAACCACAAAGAGATTTGAATAGAAGCCTTGCCCCTGTTCCTCCTTTGGAACTGGGTGGATCACTCCCATAACTAGGAGGTCTTGAACACAATGTAAGAATGCCTCTCTCTTTATCTGTTCTGCAGATAATTGTGAGAGGTGAAATCGTCCTTTTGGGGAAGAAGCTTTGAAGTCCAGAAGATATCCCTGGGACACAATTTCCAACGCCCAGGGATCCTGGACATCTCTTGCCCAAGCCTGGGCGAAGAGAGAAAGTCTGCCCCCTACTAGATCCGTTACCGGTTCAGGGGCTGATCTTTCATGCTGTCTTAGAGGCAGCAGCAGGCTTCTTGGCCTGCTTACCTTTGTTCCAGGCCTGGTTAGGTCTCCAGACCAGCTTGGACTGGGCAAAATTTCCCTCTTGTTTTGCATTAGAGGGAGTTGATGCCGCGCTCGTCTTAAAGTTTCGAAAGGCACGAAAATTAGTTTGTTTGGTCCTTAATTTATTAGACCTATCCTGAGGAAGGGCATGACCTTTTCCTCCAGTAATATCAGAAATGATCTCCTTCAGTCCAGGCCTGAATAGGGTCTGCCCCTTGAAGGGAATGTTGAGAAGCTTAGACTTTGAAGTTACGTCAGCTGACCAGGATTTAAGCCATAGCGCCCTACGCGCCTGTATAGCAAAACCTGAGTTCTTAGCCGTTAGTTTGGTTAAATGAACAACGGCGTCAGAAACAAATGAATTGGCTAGCTTAAGCGCTTTAAGCTTGTCAAGTATATCATCCAATGGAGTTTCTACCTGTAAGGCCTCTTCCAGAGACTCAAACCAGAAGGCCGCAGCAGCAGCGACCAGGGCAATGCATGCAAGAGGCTGGAGAATAAAACCTTGTTGAATAAACATTTTCTTAAGGTAACCCTCTAACTTTTTATCCATTGGATCTAGGAAAGCACAACTGTCCTCGACGGGAATAGTTGTACGCTTAGCTAGGGTAGAAACTGCTCCCTCCACCTTAGGGACCGTTTGCCATAAGTCCTGTATAGCGGCATCTATTGGAAACATTTTCTTAAAAATAGGAGGGGGAGAGAACGGTACACCTGGTCTATCCCATTCCTTAGTAATAATTTCTGAAAACCTTTTAGGTATTGGAAAAACATCAGTGTAAACAGGCACTGCATAGTATTTATCCAATCTACACAATTTCTCTGGCACTATAATGGTGTCACAGTCATCCAGAGTAGCTAAAACCTCCTTGAGCAACACGCGGAGGTGTTCAAGCTTAAATTTAAATGTAGACATATCAGAATCAGTTTGACGCCCTGAGTCAGAAAAATCACCCACAGAAAGAAGCTCTCCTGCCTCAGCTTCTGCATATTGTGAGGGGATATCAGACATAGCTACTAAAGCGTCAGAGAGCTCTGTATTTTTTCTAGTCCCAGAGCTGTCTCGCTTTCCTTGTAACCCTGGTAGTTTGGACAATACCGCTGTAAGGGTATGATCCATAACTGCCGCCATGTCTTGTAAAGTAAACGCCATGGGCGCGCTAGATGTACTTGGCGCCACTTGAGCGGGAGTCCCTTGAGCGGGAGTCAAAGGTTCTGACACGTGGGGCGAGTTAGTCAGCATAACTTCTTGTCAATTTCCTCTGGTGATAAATCTTTTAAAGACAGAATATGATCTTTATAACTTAAAGTAAAATCAGTACATTTGGTACACATTCTAAGAGGGGGTTCCACAATGGCTTCTAAGCATAATGAACAAGGAGTTTCCTCTATGTCAGACATGTTTAAACAGACTAGCAATGAGACCAGCAAGCTTGGAAAACACTTTGATAAATGTAAACAAGCAAAAAATAAAAACGGTACTGTGCCTTTAAGAGAAACAAATTTTGTCAGAAATTGAAAAACAGTGATAAAAAGCAGTAAATCTTACGAAATTTTTACAGTGTGTATAATAGACTAACAGAGCATTGCACCCACTTGCAAATGGATGATTAACCCCTTTGTTAAAAAAACTTTATATGTTTTTTTTTATCCGGTTTTGTAACTGTCACAACAAACTGCCACAGCTCTGCTGTGGCCCTACCTGCACATACATGACTTTTGACGGCACAAAAACCCTTTTTAGAGGCCCTAAGTGTTAAGGGGACTCCTTCAGGGAAGCTGGAAGTCTCAAGCTGCAAAAACTACTGCACAATTTAGGCCTGAAATTAGGCCCCTCCCAACCTGTACTCACAGTGAGAGGGCCATAAAAAACTATCCCTAGGCAAAATCTAGCCAGCCATGTGGAAAAAACTGGGCCCCAATAAAGTTTTATCACCAATATGTAGAAAAAAATGTTTAAACACTTCCAGCAAACGTTATCTTATTTTCAGTAATGTGAGGAAGTAATAAGAATATTACCTTTTACAGCAAGTATGATACTAGTCATTATTAAATCACTGTAATCAGGCTTACCTTAAATAAATCCGGTATTAACAGCATTTTCTAGCATATTCATTTCTCTAGAAAAATTTAAACTGCACATACCTCATAGCAGGAGACCCTGCACGCCATTCCCCCAGCTGAAGTTACCTCATCTCTTCAGTTGTGTGAGAACAGCAATGGATCTTAGTTACAACCTGCTAAGATCATCAAAAACCACAGGCAGACTCTTCTTCAACTTTCTGCCTGAGGCTAAAACAGTACAACTCCGGTACCATTTGAAAATAATAAACTTTTGATTGAAGATAAACTACATAAATTCACCACATCTCTCTAGCTACTTCCTATCGTGTCGAGAGCTGCAAGAGAATGACTGGTAGTGGCAGTTAGGGGAGGAGCTATATAGACAGCTCTGCTGTGGGTGATCCTCTTGCAGCTTCCTGTTGGGAAGGAGAATATCCCACAAGTAATGGATGATCCGTGGACTGGATACACCTTACAAGAGAAAAGAAAGAACAGAGTAACCAACTCTGGCTTTCTATGTTAGGAAACAAAGTAAGCACCACTTTACAACTTCCTAATTGCGTAAAGGTCACCACTACTCCGCGGCAGAGATTGACATGGACTACAGCTATACCCAAATCCTTGCTTGCAGGGAAAACTATCCCCATAAAGGAACGCCGCCCCCAACCAGCAGGGGGTGTCAATCAACCCGATCGTTCTGATTGCTAACAATTCCGCATGCTGCATTTTCTGTGATGACATCTCAGATCACTGCATGTTCTGCCTTGGGGTTCCTCAGTGTTTCCTCGCTATATACATACTCTAGCACCACTCAAATATGGTTAGTAGAGATGTGCTGGAGATCGCAGTGTACCAGCTCACTGCTGCCGGGTTTCTCGCACTGCCAGTCTGGTTCTGAATTGACAGGTCCCAGGCAGTGTTCCCTCTAAGGCCAGTTTTGTAAACGGCTCAGCAGTGAAACAGTTAATCAGAGCAATAACCACACACTACACAATGCAGACTGCAAGGTGTGGTTCCCTCATTGTTTCACTGCTTGGCCCCTCACAAAATTGACCTTAGAGGGAACACTGATCCACTGGTAGGTATCTCCCTAATAAAGTACTGTGAAATAGTGTTCACCACTAGATGTTCCAAATTAGAGATAATAAAACATCTTTTAATCGATAAAATCAAGTAAAATGCAAATATACACTGATAAAAAGGATAAATCTAATAAGGTCTACCTAACATGCAATGTTTCTCGGCCATAGTCATTCTTCAAGCATCCAGACCAACAGGCCCACTCACTTTTTTTCTTCATGAAATCCATTTATTCAGTTTCTTCATGTTGCAAATTAAGACTGTCCTCCCTCTTGTGGTTTTACCTTATTCTGTTTTGCCTCTTGCTTTTGTGAATCTTGAGCATCTTTTTTCCAAATGTCCTCTATCTTAGCTTGCCTAAACTTCAAAACTTTAGGGAAACGGGGTTGGGACTTGAAAATCAGTTTGCTGAAGTTTTTTTTCCGGTTTTAAAGTGCGTGGCTATTAACCCCATTATTATTATCAGTGATATATGTAGAGTGTCAACAGATTCTGCAGCGCTAAATATCTATAATCTCCTTGCAGAGCTTTATTACTAATGTATACTCGCTTAGCATTTTATATTATTCTTCATCCACTTTATTGGCAAAAGTATGTGGACACCTACTAACAAGGTTTATAAAACCCAGCACAAAGGGTCTTACTGAAAAAAATTACTTTAAACGTGGCACAGTCATAGAATACAACCTTTTCCACAAGTCAGTTCATTAAATTTCTGCCTTGTCAACTGTAAGTGCTATTATTATGAAGTGAAAACATCTAGGAGCAACAACAGTCCAGCCACAAAGAGGTTGACGACACAAACTCACAGAGTGGGGCAGCCAAGTGCTGAACTGCGTAAAAACTGTATCAACTGTTGCATCGCTCAGACTGCTTTTGGAAGCAACATCAGCTTCATGAAATGGGTCTCTATGGCTTAGCAGCTGTACACAATCCTGACATCAACATGTGCAATGCCAAGCGTCAGCTAGAGTGGTGCAGTTTAAATGTTTTCTCTGGAGTGGTGAATCACGCATAACTCTCTGGTAGTTTGATGGAAGAATCTGGGTATGGCGTATACCAGGAGAACACTAAAGGATATAAAGATATTTTAGACTTTTTGTTTTTTGTTTCGACCTTTGTGGCAACAGTTTGGGGAAAGCCATTTACTGTTCTAGCATGATGTGTGCACAAAAATCGAGGTCCATGAAGAAATAATTTGATGAGTTTGGTGTGCAGAAACTTTAACAGCCTGTGCAGAGTCCTGTCTTCAACCACACTGAAAACCTTTGGTATGAACTAAAACACATCTGTGCCTGACCTTATGCTCTTTTGGCTGAATGGACACAAAATCCCACAGACATAATCCAAAATCTTGTGGCAAGCCTTCCCAGAAGAGTGTCAGCTTTAAAGAGGCAAACAGAGGCTAATTACATATAAAGGCCCATGGTTTTGGAATGGGATGTCCAACAAGCTCATAAGCTGTTCACATACTTTTGGCCGTATAATGTACATCTATATATAAATTATTTTAAAAATGCATATGGATAGTTCCTAAATATTCTGTCTCACTCCTAAAAGTGTTGTAAATTTGTGAACACATACACACACACACAATAGATAGATAGCAATGCTCCTTTTTAGATAGACATAGATAGCAATGATCCTTTATACAATAGAATATACATATGAATACGTATTATGAAATGTACATTACTGATTTAAAACAGACTGCATGAAGAATTACATCACAACATTGTTTATTATGTGACTTTGTACAATACAAACAAAAAAAATACAGAAATGCAGTATATGAATACAGCTAAATGCAAAATTGTGACGTTCCTCTTATTATGAGGACATTATTTCCATTTCTAGTAAAACATAAAACAGACTGCACAATAAAGTAGGAACAGACTGGTTGTTAATTTTCACCTAGAAATGACCTATAAATGCATCATTCCTGCTGCTTTACCACAAAACTTAGGCAAGTATGTAAAAGATGCAAAAAAAGGTTGTTTTTTTTACCGATTCCTACTGTAAATAAGCTATATTTTAATTCAGTAGGGCCAATACTTGGAAAGAAAATATTTAAAGTAAATGTTATTACAAAAGGAAGCAATAATTAGATTCTTCTGGCTAAAGAAGTTACTAAATGGAAATAGTATATACTTAAATTCCCAAACACGAGAGGGAGGTTCTTGGGGGAAAAAAAGCCTTCTGTGCACTGTAAGCCTATATTCCCATGTGTAATTTTAAACAAAGGAAGTGTCAAAATTAGGGAAAAATGTAAATTACAATAAACCGTATGTATGAAAGTCTGTATTACATGTGCGCAAGTTAGAAGATGCAACAAAATATGGCGGTTTTTTTATCTTCATTGTAAGCCAAAGTCCTTGTACTGTGGAATATCTTGCAACCAGCCCCCAGACCAAGGTTATACAACAGTAAAATGCTTTTTTTTTTTCTTTTCTTGCTTTTTAAAATGAAGACATCAGTTAAAAAGAGAGTTAAGGAAGGAAAGGGAGCAATTGCTTGCAGCAAATAGTTCTCCAAGAATGCAAACCTTAAACAATTCAAGGCATCTTAATCTCCATCAAGAATAATAATAAAAAAGGTCATGCCGAATAAATCCAACATTTATAGATGTGACTGGTTTCAAAAGTGGCTGAATGGTTCCAACAAACACTGATGTCTGGGCTGGCAAGTTGGCAACTGATAGAGAATATGGTGGTCCAGGAATAATTTTAAAATATCTTCCCTTTCTTCTTGTTTTTCTCCAAAGTCCTACGGGGAGAGAAATTATATGTAAATACACAAAAATACAGAAAATGAATGGATGCTAAAAACGCTTTACTTAGCTTAAAGGGACAAGAAACCCAAAATTTTCTTTCATGAGTTAGATAGAGCATGCAATTTAAACAACTTTCTCATTTATTCTATTTTGATTTTTTCTTTGTTCTCTTGAAATCCTTTGTTGAAAATCAGGGAGACTGTAAACTCAGGAGCAAGTACGTGTCTACACCACTATATGGCAGATGTGTCACAAAAATAGTATACATTTGTAAGATCACTAGATGGCATAAGTATTTCTTCAACAAAGAACATTATGGGAAAAGAGTGAATTGGATAATAGATATAAAATAAAAATAATTTGCTCTGTTTGAATCGCACAATAAACATTTTGGGTTTCATGCAACTATTGTTTTGTACTAGTACTACTGATTGCATCAGCATTGGTTTCTGCTCAGGACCAGCAGTGCTCTGTGTTTAACCCCTTTGTGGTTTGAATACAGAGTTTCAGTGCCGCTAGCGTTAAAATAGTCTAATGACATACAACATGTACTTTTATTACTACAATGGTCCCTGAAACAGTTTGGAACTCCTAATGCACACGATTTGTTGTTGTTGCTGTCAACCAACCGGATGTATATAGCACTGGTTTTCACACCTGTCCTCATGCCTCCCCAACAGGCCAGGTTTTCAGCATTACATTGGGTGAGAACAGTTGAAATAACCATGTTTACTAATCAGCTGATTATTTCACTTGTGCTCCAGTTCAGAAATCCTCAAAATGTGGCACCTTAGGGAGTCCTGAGTACAGATTTGAAGACCAGTGGTATAGAGTTATTGTTGTTCAGTGATACAACTCTTGAAAAGCCCAGTGTTGCTGGTCCCCTTTGCTGTGGCCAATTAAGGAAAGATGTAAATAATCTTCTGCTCTACACAATATAGCAGGATTACAAAATGTTACCATCTTTAAAGAGAAACAAACTTAATATAAAATACTTTTAATTTCCTGTAAGAAAATTACGTGTTCTTAATGTATTTTTTTTATATTAAAAAATTAACCCCGCCTTTACACTCACTTACCATAAACTTTTCAACAGAAAAGGCAATACTACTACTTCATGAAGGCAGGGAGGACTATGTTTAAGGTAAGTCCCTAAAGGTTTTTTGGCCTATAATTGTGCGGGTCTCGCTGCCAGCAGCAAGGCCGAGCTATTACAACCTCCCTCCCTCCTGCAGGCCTCCTGTTATAGTGTGGTCTCGCTGCTGGCGGCAAAATCTATCAAAAACACAAGCCCCATTTTTAAAAAAACAGAGACAAACTGCGTACGTCACTGGTCGTTGAGGCATTAAATAAGATGTCACTTCAGCCTTTCTAGGGTTAGTGGAAAAAGCACAATTTTCAGAGGCATTTTACACCAAAAGCAGACAAAATAAATACAAGGATGTATACTGCAGTGTTTTGTTTTCCTTAATTCAAATTTTTAAGGGGGATTTACATTTTGAGTTTCATTTCTCCAATCATTTAAAAGCACAAAACAAACTTGCAAAGCTATTCCTTACAGGATATGGAAGTGAAATATACAAGAGGAACACCAAAGATATATTTCTTGATCACACTACTCCTTGCTTTAATTGACATTACAATAAAATAACTGCTGTGGGTAAATGTATAAAGACATTTGCAGCTTTTAAGGCTATGCAGCACCTGCAGCCACATATTTAAAATGCACAACCTGTTTCTTTTGCCTCTCTGCCACCTCAGAGATAGTGAGATCAATCACCCCAACAGTCGCTCGTTCTGAGTGACTGAAATGCCCTACTCCAGAACAACTGATTGAGCAGAAGCAGGGGGCAGAATTGCAAAAGAAATCTCCTGTGCAACGTTAAAGGGACAGTCTACTACTTCTTGTATTGTTAAAAAGATAGATAGTCCCTTTATTACTCATTCCCCAGTTTTGCATAACCAACACAGTTATCTTAATTTACTTTTTACCTCTGTGATTACCTTGTATCTAAGCCTCTGCAAACTGCCCCCATACTCCAGTTCTTTTGACAGACATGCATTTTAGCCAATCAGTACTGACTCCTAGGTAACTCCACAGGACTGAGCACAATGTTATCTATATGGCACAAATGAACTAGTGCTGTGTAGCTGTAATAAATACGCTGAGATAAGAGGCGACCTTCAAGGGCTTTGAGATTAGCATATCTAGGTTTAGCCTTCAACAAAGAATACCAAGAGAACAAAGCAAATTTGATGATAAAAGTGAATTGAAAAGATGTTTAAAATTGCATTCCCTATTTGAATCATGAAAGTTAAATTTTCACTAGACTGTCCATTATTTTGACATACAATGCAGCATCGCAAGTGGAAATTGAAGGCAAACAGGTTCCCAACTTGCGAACCCGTCCGCCTGCAATGTTGATAAATTGTGCCCTATAAATGAGTTCGGTTAAACTAGTCTTTAGCTACAAAATGCGGTGGTCCCTCCACAAGCAACTGACAACCAGGGAGGGATTGGAAGCAGAATATGAATCAGACACACTTAAAAAGACACAAAACACCTGGACATTACAAGACATCTCCATTGCCTTAATACAGCTTAACATATTAGCCAAATGCATTTTTTCAAAACATATTAACACCTTCTTTACTGTTTTTAAGTAGCAGCTGTGTTAAATTTCAGAATAAGAAAACCCAATGTTTTCAGAATTAAAATTACATGAAGAGGTTGAAACTATTTTTTTGTATATTATAAAGATTTTTACTATACATAAACATTTTATATTATAATCACAAGGTGTTTTGTGTCATTTTAAACAAATAATCAAGAAATTCCCAGAATGTGTCTACTGCTTGAGCAACAGTGATTAGGGACAGATTGACCAATGCAATGTTCAAAAATATGGGGGAGGGGGGATTATACAAGAGAATCAGTTCAAAGATGGTTAAATGTTTTTTAAAGTTAGCGTCATAACTAGATAATTTGACTCAGTGAACACTTCATTAACTAGGTTCAAGATTAATCAGAGTCTTCACATTAAAAAAAAAAAAAAAAACTGAATAAAATACAAAGAAGTGAATTCATCTATATTATTTGAAAGGTGATTCAATGTAATACAAAGAAAAGCAGGTGGATCAGTTTACTTCCTATAACATTTTCTATTGTGTTGCCATGGTGACTATTATTTCAATTTTAAAACTGTTAGGGCATCAATTCCCATTTTAGCTATGTCGCTATGACAACATTTAGCATGTGCACTGTCAAACACAGATAGAAGATTTTTCTCAGGCTATATCAGACTAGTTAAACTACATCCACCAGGAACAGTTAAAGGAACAGTCTAAACCTTAGTCATCTTAAAGTCTTACCTTAGATTAAGCTGCAAACAGCCTCCTGCACCCTTTCTATATCATGCAGCAGGAACGTTAAAAAGTTATTTTAAAGTGAATATTGTTTCTGGCCACTTTGAAATGTCTGCCAAGCTCAGCCCACTGATGACATCATGATCTGGGCTGCATCTATGCACTCTGCTGAACAGCATTGACCAGGGCCGGCTTAACCATGGGACCAAGTGGGTCCAAGGGACCCAGGCAGCATTTGACAATGGGCAGCACTTAAGTGACTTAATAAGTCACTTTAAGACCCAGACCATTATGCACAAAGGCACAGAATCAGTCAGGGGTGACATTGAAGGAGGGATAATTGCACCTCTGCTCTAACTTCCTCCCCACAATAAGCATTGATTGCAGTTAGTTAGGCTTAGTAAGCTCAGCAGGCTTGAGTGAGCCCTGGCATTGACATTCTGTTGAATCCAGCTAGTGAGCCTTTTCTGATTGGACGCCATATGCAGCCCAGATTGTGATGTCATCAGTGGGTGGAGCTTGGCAGCCATTTCAAAGTGAACAGAAACAATATTAATTTTAAAATAACTTTTTTACCGTTCCTGCTGCATGATATAGAAAAGGTGCAAGAGGCTATTTGCAGCTTAATCTTAGGTAAGACTTTAAGATGACTAAGGTGTAGACTGTCTGTCCGTTAAAGCTAAATTATTTTACCTATTGCATTGTGCTACATGAAACATAAAAAAAAAAAAGTTTACCTGGAAGAATTCTGCTGTTCCAGTATGCGTTGTTGAGCTTCCCAGTTTAACTTTTCTTCCTCAAACTGACGTCGTTTCTCTTCGAGTTCCTTGTGCTGAGCTTCCAAGTTCTTTTTCATTTGTTCATGGCGTCGCTGAAGCTGTTACAAAATAAAATGTAATTCATTAAATAGGAGAAAAAATGAAGTAAAATGTAAGTTTCAGAAAGTACAGTGAGCCAAGTGCGACATCTTAGGAATGTTTTGTGCAACAGAAAACAAAATAAAAACATGGAAAGGCCATTTTGGCTAAACATTCCAGGACTAAATTAGCCAGGTTTTCGTTCCTTCTCTTTAGTCCTTTTAGGGCTTGTCTATTTTCAGCCATGAGCACTAATAAAACTGTTATCGGTCAGCTGTTCAACATCAATATGGTTGTAGATCGTTTCTGATTGTCCACTGAACAGGTACAATTTTTGAACAGACATGAATTTTTACAAAATTAAAAGAAAATGTGCACAGGCCAGGCATATTTACATATTTGTCTTCTATATACCCTAGACATGAATTAAACAAAAATCATTTTGATAACATTTCTAACTTTTTTTTTTTTTGCGCTTTATCCAAAACTGACCTTTAAAATGTAAATGACTAGAAATACATTAGGTGTTCTGTTCTATGATAATGTGTACATTGTATCTTATATAACCAATTATTTTTGATAAACTTTATTGCATATTGGAATTACATGTGTTCTCTGTGTGGCTTTGGAGGGATTTATATGGTTTTCTTCTTCCCAAGAACCATTAAAAACAGCAGAACTGCATAATTAACACATGTATAATAAAGAGACAATGCAACCGAGCTTACTTTGAATTTCAGATGAGCAGTATTTTTTTTCCTGGCAAATTTCAAAATCTGCTCCCATTAACCTGCCCTACATATCGTGTGGCAGCCAATCACAGACTCATACCTATACACTGAACTACTACGCATGCTCAGTAGGATCTGGTGCCTCAAGAAAATGTGCATATATTTGATAATAGAAGTAAATTAGAAAGGATTTTTTTTAAATTGCATGCCCTATCAGTAAGTTTAATTTTGACTTTACTGTCGCTTTAAGATCCCAAACAATTTGACTTAAAAGTAATAATTTAATACATCATCAATGTACTAACCTCAGCCTCGGAGTCCTTTAGTTTCTGAACTTTTTCTTTGACCTTCATTTCAAAAACTTGTTCCATTTCCATCTCCATTTTCTTCATTTTGGCCACGTGTTCCCTTCTCTCCTCTTCCATCTGAGCCAGAGGGCTCCTAAAACACATCAGGAATTCCTCAATTAATCTAATTCATCCAAGTAATAGTATGAATACTTTACTGGATAAGTAATGGGAGATGAAGTTTAATGATATGATGGTGGGGTATGTGCAAATGATAAAATATTTCCACAATATGCACCCTCAATAAAAGTGTAATAGGACAATTTCAATTCTTCATGGCCTATTAGACAGTACCACATGATTTCCTGTAAGACAAAATATCTAATATACAGTCAAAGTTTTACCAACCTTCCTCTCAAATCTTAAAAAAAGAAAATAATAAAATGAAAAGCTAAATCTCTACACTATTGTATAATCTGCTTCAATATTTCTCAACTCAAGTAATCAAACCCTAAGGAAAGTGGATTTAAAAGGTTTAACAGCATAGGCACAACTGAACAATCACAACAATTAAAGGGATATGAAACCCAAAATGTTTCTTGTATGATTCAGATACAGCATGCAATTTTAAACAACTTTCCTATTTGCTTCTATTGTCTAATTTGCTTTGTTCTCCTTTGTTGCAAAGAATACCTAGGTAGGCTCCTGTGTTGCAAAGCACTACTGGGAGCTATGGATTGGTGGCTGCACATATATACCTCTTGCAATTGGCTTACCTGATGTGTACAGTTAGCCCCAAGTAGTGCATTGCTGCCCCTTTATTAAAGGTTACCAAGAGAACAAAAGCAAGCAAATGGTATAGAAGTAAATTGTAAAGTTTGATTAAAATTGTATGCTCTATCATGAAATAATTTTTTGAGGTTTCATGTCTTTGAACCACTCATGGGCTCTAAAGAGAGTAATATTTCAAATAAGGCCATTTAAGGGTTTTATTTGAAAAACAATTATTTGCTTTAGATTTATTTATTAAATTTTTATATAATTCTCACTGTACTGGTGATGGTTATCACATTATTTTTATGTGGTTGTTTGTAATCTATACCATTTCTACGGATTCTTTTTCAAAATCCCTAAAAAAAAATCCCTAAAATGCATTTTTAAATAAAAACAAAAACACAAAAAAATATTTTAAGTGCATTCAAACTTGTTGTATATTGTTTTAACATTTTTGTTCTATAATATTTTTTAAGATGTGTAAGTTTATTTAATGTGCACGATAGGACCTCAAAGTTGTCCAAATGTTAACTCTTCATAATGAAGGTACGACCATTTGCAGAAAGTATCTTTTCTATACTTGATAATTAATTTTTAGTTGGGTCTTTGTATGCCATTTACGACCTATTTTACTAGAGAAGAATAGTAACAGGAATGCAAAATATGTAGTTAAAACACTAAGTTTTAATTTCATATCCAGTTTCTCTAAGGTCTAACACAAAAATTAGACTTAAAGGGATAATAAACCCAAATTTTTTATTTCATGATTCAGATAGAGCAGACAATTTTAAGCAAATTTCTAATTTACTCCTATTGTCAATTCTTCTTTGTTCTCTTGCTATCTTTATTTGAAAAAGCAGGAATCTAAGCGTAGACACCGGCCAATTTTTGGTTCAGAACCCTGGGTAGCGCTTGTTGATTGGTGCCTACATTTAGCCATCAGCAAGCGCTACCCAGGTGCTGAACCAAAAAGGGTCCGGCTCCTAAGCTTCCATCCTTCCTTTTAAATAAAGATACCAAGAGAACGAAGAAAATTTGATTATAATTTTTTTTCTATTATCTAATTTGCTTCATTCTTTGGATATATTTTATTGAAGATGCACATGGGTGAGCCAATAACACGAGGCGTCTATGTGCAGCCACCAATCAGCAGCTATTAACCCTATATAGATATGCTTTCTTTCATGTAATTGGCAAGAGTCCATGAGCTAGTGACGTATGGGATATACAATCCTACCAGGAGGGGCAAAGTTTCCCAAACCTCAAAATGCCTATAAATACACCCCTCACCACACCCACAATTCAGTTTTACAAACTTTGCCTCCTATGGAGGTGGTAAAGTAAGTTTGTGCTAAGATTTCTACGTTGATATGCGCTTCTCAGCTTTTTTGAAGCCTGTTTCCTCTCAGAGTACAGTGAATGTCAGAGGGATGTGAAGGGAGTATCACCTATTGAATGCAATGGTTTTCCTCACAGGGATCTATTTCATAGGTTCTCTGTTATCGGTCCTAGAGATTCATCTCCTACCTCCCTTTTCAGATCGACGATATACTCTCATATTCCATTACCTCTACTGATTTGGAAAAAGTATTTCTTACCTGGGGTGTTGTCTTTTTTCAATTGTCTGTCATTTTCAAATTCGCGGGCAGAATTAGGCTCGCGAGGGCGCAAAATGCTAAAGTTTATTGCATCATTCTTGGCGCGAAGTTACGTTCGTTGACGCAAATTCAACATTTCCGGCGTCTTAGTTGACGTCGGGTCCTTTCACAAGGTTGCGTCATCTATGACGCAAGTATGTCGTTTCCGGACGTTTTTGGCGCCAAAAAATATTTTTTCTGTTTGTTGTGCGTCATACTTGGAGCCAAATATTTTCATTATTGAAGACACCATTCTTTTTTGCCTCCTGCCTTTTTCTATGTCAGAGGGCTATGCTGTTTGCATTTATTCCCATTCCTGAAACTGCCATATAAGGAAATTGATAATTTTGCTTTATATGTTGTTGTTTTTTCTCTTACATTTGCAAGATGTCTCAATCTGATCCTGTCTCAGAAATCACTGTTGGAACCCTGCAGCCTGATAACAGTTCTACCAAAGCTAAGTGCATTTGTTGTAAACTTGTGGAGGTTATACCTCCAGCTGTGGTTTGTAATAGTTGTCATGATAAACTTTTATATGCAGAGAATGTATCCATCAGTAGTAGTTAATTACCTGTTGCTGTTCCCTCAACATCTAATGCACAAGATATACCTGTAAATTTAAAAGAATTTATTTCTTATTCTATTCAGAAGGCTTTGTCTGCCATTCCGCCTTCTAATAAACGTAAAAGGTCTTTTAGAACTTCTCATAAGGTTGATAAAATTTCAAATGACCGGCAACATACTGAATTATCCTTCTCTGATGAGGATCTATCTGATTCAGAAGATCCTGCCTCATATATTGACACTGACAAATCATCTTATTTATTTAAATTGGAGTATATTCGTTCTTTGTTAAAAGAAGTGTTGATTACATTGGATATGGAGGAAACTAGTCCTCTTGATATTAAAACTAGTAAACGTTTAAATTCTGTTTATAAACCTCCTGTGGTTATTCCAGAGGTTTTTCCAGTTCCTGATGCTATTTCTGATATGATTTCTAAGGAATGGAATAAGCCTGGTACTTCTTTTATTCCTTCTTCAAGGTTTAAAAAATGGTATCCTCTGCCAGAAGTTAGATTGGAGTTTTGGGAAAAGATCCCCAAGGTTGATGGGGCTCTCTCTACTCTTGCTAAATGTACTACTATTCCTACGGAAGATAGTACTTCTTTTAAAGATCCTTTAGATAGGAAACTTGAATCTTATCTAAGGAAAGCTTATTTATAATCAAGTCATCTTCTTAGGCCTGAAATTTCTTTGGCTGATTTTGCAGCTGCTTCAACTTTTTGGTTGGATACTTTAGCGCAACAAGTATCGGCTCATGATTTGTCTAGCATTGTTAAGTTGATTCAACATGCTAATAACTTCATTTGTGATGCCATTTTTGATATTATCAAAATTGTTGTTGTTAGCTATTTTAGCTAGAAGAGCTTTGTGGCTCAAATCTTCAAATGCTGATATGACTTCTAAGTCCAGATTGCTATCTCTTTCTTTCCAAGCTAATAAATTATTTGGTTCTCAGTTGGATTCAATCATTTCAACTGTTACTGGGGAGGGGGGAGTTTTTTGCCTCCTCAGGATAAAAAACCTAAGGGTATACCTAAAGCTTCTAACCGTTTTTGTTCCTTTCGACTAAATAAGGAACAGAAACCTAATCCTTCCCCCAATGAATCTGCTTTCAATTGGAAGCCTTCTTCAAATTGGAATAAATCCAAGCCATTTAAGAGATCAAAACCAGCCCCCCAGTCCGCATGAAGGTGCGGCCCTCATTCCAGCTCAGCTGGTAGGGGGGCAGATTAAAATTTTTCAAAGATGTTTGGATCAATTTGGTCCAAAATCATTAGATTCAGAGTATTGTCTCTCAGGGGTACAGAATAGGATTCAGAGTAAGATCGCCTGTGAGAAGATTTTTTCTCTCATGCATTCCGGTAAACTCAGTAAGGCTCAGGCTTTCCTGAAGTGTGTTTCAGACCTGGAGTTATCAGGGGTAATCATGCCAGTTCAGTTTCAGGAACAGACTAGTTTTGGATCTAAAGATTTTGAATCGATATGTAAGAGTACCAACTTTCAAAATGGTGACTATAAGGACTATTCTGCCTTTTGTTCAGCAAGGGCATTATATGTCCACAATAGACTTACAGGATGCATTTCTTCATATTTCGATTAATCCAGATCACTATCAGTCCCTGAGATTCTCTTTTCTAGACAAGCATTACCAATTTGTTGCTCTTCATTTTGGCCTAGCGACAGCTCCAAGAATCTTTTCAAAGGTTCTAGGTGCCCTACTCTCTAATCAGAAAGCGGGGTATTGCGTATTTCCTTATTTGGACGATATCTTGGTACTCGCTCAGTCTTTACGTTCTGCAGAATCTCACACAAATCAACTAGTGTTGTTTCTTCGAAGACATGGTTGGAGGATCAATTTACCAAAAAGTTCTTTGATTCCTCAGACAAGGGTAACCTTTTTAGGTTTCCAGATAGATT
Source organism: Bombina bombina (assembly GCF_027579735.1). NCBI lineage: Eukaryota > Metazoa > Chordata > Amphibia > Anura > Bombinatoridae > Bombina > Bombina bombina. The sequence continues at coordinate 501,314,124 of NC_069503.1, read as the reverse complement.
CAGTGTCCATGACTTTGTCTCTAACAGACAAGAGACGTTTGAAATTGGTTGCAGCCTTTCGAAACCTTCAGTCTCAGTGATTCCCTTCAGTAGCTATGTGCATGGAAGTTTTAGGTCTCATGACTGCAGCATCGGACGCGATCCCCTTTGCTCATTTTCATGAGATAACTCTCCAGCTTTGTATGCTGAACCAATGGTGCAGGGATTATACAAGGATATCACAATTAATATCTTTAAATCCCATTGTATAATTTTAGGGGCCTCTTTCGTCCGTCCAACCTGGACTGTGATCACAACAGATGCAAGTCTTTCAGGTTGGGGAGCTGTTTGGGGATCTCTGACAGCACAAGGGGTTTGGAAATCTCAAGAGGCGAGATTACAAATCAATATTTTGGAACTCTGTGCGATTCTCAGGGCTCTTCAGTTTTGGCCTCTGCTGAAGAGAGAACTGTTCATTTGTTTTCAGACAGACAATATCACAACTATGGCATATGTCAATCATCATGGTGGGACTCACAGTCTTTAAGCTATGAAAGAAGTATCTTGGATACTTGTTTGGGCGGAATCCAGCTCCTGTCTAATTTCTGCGGTTCATATCCTAGGTATAGACAAATGGGAAGCGGATTACCTCAGTCGTCAGACTTTACATCCGGGAGAATGGTCTCTCCACCCACATGTGTTTTCTCAAATTGTTCAGATGTGGGGGCTTCCAGAAATAGATCTGATGGCATCTCATCTAAACAAAAAACTTCCCAGGTACCTGTCCAAGTATCCTCAGGCAGAAGCAGTGGATGCATTGACACTTCCTTGGTGTTATCAACCTGCTTATATTTTCCCGCCTCTAATTATTCTTCTAAGAGTGATCTCCAAAATCATCATGGAGCAATCGTTTGTGCTGCTGGTAGCTCCAGCATGACCTCACAGGTTTTGGTATGTGGATCTTGTTCGGATGTCCATTTGCCAACCTCGGCCACTTCCTCTAAGGCCAGACCTTCTATCTCAAGGTCCGTTTTTTCATCAGGATCTCAAATCATTAAATTTGAAGGTATGGAAATTGAACGCTTAGTGCTTAGTCATAGAGGTTTCTCTGACTAAGTGATTAATACTATGTTGCAGGCTCGTAAATCTGTTTCTAGAAAGATTTATTATCGAGTTTGGAAGACTTACATTTCATGGTGTTCTTCTCATAAATTCTCTTGGCATTCTTTTAGAATTCCTAGAATTTTACAGTTTCTTCAGGATGGTTTGGATAAAGGTTTGTCTGCAAGTTCCTTGAAAGGACACATATCTGCTCTTTCTGTTTTATTTCACAGAAAGATTGCTAAACTTCCTGATATTCATTGTTTTGTGCAGGCTTTGGTTCTTGTCAAGCCTGTCATTAGATCAATCTCTCCTCCTTGGAGTCTTAATTTAGTTTTGAAGACTATACAGGCTCCTCCGTTTGTGCCTATGCATTCTTTGGACATTAAATTACTTTCTTGGAAAGTGTTGTTTCTTTTGGCCATCTCTTCTGCTAGAAGAGTTTCTGAATTATCCGCTCTCTCTTGTGAATCTCCTTTTCTGATTTTTCATCAGGATAAGGCGGTTTTGCAGACTTCATTTAAATTCTTACCTAAGGTTGTGAATTCTAACAACATTAATAGAAAAATTGTTGTCCCTTCCTTGTGTCCTAATACTAAGAATTCTTTGGAGAGATCCTTACATTCTTTGGATGTGGTAAGAGCTTTGAAATATTACGTTTAAGCTACTAAAGATTTCAGGAAGACTTCTAGTCTATTTGTTATATTTTCTGGTTCTAGGAAAGGTCAGAAGGCTTCTGCCGTTTCCTTGGCTTTGTGGTTAAAGCTTTTGATTCATCAAGCTTATTTGGAGTCGGGTCAAGCCCCGCCTCAGAGAATTACAGCTCATTCTACTAGATCAGTCTCCACTTCGTGGGCTTTTAAGAATGAAGCTTCAGTTGATCAGATTTACAAAGCAGCAACTTGGTCTTCTTTGCATAAATTTACTAAATTCTACCGTTTTGATGTATTTGCTTCTTCGGAAGCAGTTTTTGGTAGAAAAGTTCTTCAGGCAGCGGTTTCAGTTTGATTCTTCTGCCTATGTTTTAAGTTTTCTTTTCATTTATGAGAATAAACTTATATTTTGGGTTGTGGATTATTTTTTTTTTCAGCAAAAAATGGCTGTTTTTATTTTTATCCCTCCCTCTCTAGTGACTCTTGCGTGGAGTCCCACATCTTGGGTATTGCTATCCCATACGTCATTATCTCATGGACTCTTGCCAATTACATAAGAGAAAACATAGTTTATGTAAGAACTTGCCTGATAAATTAATTTCTTTCATATTGGCAAGAGTCCATGAGGCCCACCCCTTTTGTATGGTGGTTATGATTTATTTGTATAAAGCACAATTATTTCCAAATTCCATTGTTGATGCTTTTTACTCCTTTCTTTATCACGCCACTACTTGGCTATTTGTTAAACTGAATTGTGGATGTGGTGAGGGGTGTATTTATAGGCATTTTGCCGTTTGGGAAAATTTGCCACTCCTGGTAGGATTGTATATCCCATACGTCACTAGCTCATGGACTCTTGCCAATATGAAAGAAATTAATTTATCAGGTAAGTTCTTACATAAATTATGTTTTTCAACAAGGATATCAAGAGAATGTAGCAAATTAGATAATAGAAATGTTTAAATTGTATGCTCTTTCTTATTCATGAAAGAAAAAATTTGGGTTTCATGTTCCTTTATGTGGTCAACTGAAATACTTGAAATTTGGGACTGTTTGGGATTGGAAATAGTTTCTCAGAATAAGGTAGTGTTGTCTATTTTCTGCTACACATTTGGTTGGTACAATGATAGCCTATGACAAAAACAGAATTTATGTTTACCTGATAAATTACTTTCTCCAACGGTGTGTCCGGTCCACGGCGTCATCCTTACTTGTGGGATATTCTCTTCCCCAACAGGAAATGGCAAAGAGCCCAGCAAAGCTGGTCACATGATCCCTCCTAGGCTCCGCCTACCCCAGTCATTCGACCGACGTTAAGGAGGAATATTTGCATAGGAGAAACCATATGGTACCGTGGTGACTGTAGTTAAAGAAAATAAATTATCAGACCTGATTAAAAAAACCAGGGCGGGCCGTGGACCGGACACACCGTTGGAGAAAGTAATTTATCAGGTAAACATAAATTCTGTTTTCTCCAACATAGGTGTGTCCGGTCCACGGCGTCATCCTTACTTGTGGGAACCAATACCAAAGCTTTAGGACACGGATGAAGGGAGGGAGCAAATCAGGTCACCTAAATGGAAGGCACCACGGCTTGCAAAACCTTTCTCCCAAAAATAGCCTCAGAAGAAGCAAAAGTATCAAACTTGTAAAATTTGGTAAAAGTGTGCAGTGAAGACCAAGTCGCTGCCCTACATATCTGATCAACAGAAGCCTCGTTCTTGAAGGCCCATGTGGAAGCCACAGCCCTAGTGGAATGAGCTGTGATTCTTTCGGGAGGCTGCCGTCCGGCAGTCTCATAAGCCAATCTGATGATGCTTTTAATCCAAAAAGAGAGAGAGGTAGAAGTTGCTTTTTGACCTCTCCTTTTACCGGAATAAACAACAAACAAGGAAGATGTTTGTCTAAAATCCTTTGTAGCATCTAAATAGAACTTTAGAGCGCGAACAACATCCAAATTGTGCAACAAACGTTCCTTCTTCGAAACTGGTTTCGGACACAGAGAAGGTACGATAATCTCCTGGTTAATGTTTTTGTTAGAAACAACTTTTGGAAGAAAACCAGGTTTAGTACGTAAAACCACCTTATCTGCATGGAACACCAGATAAGGAGGAGAACACTGCAGAGCAGATAATTCTGAAACTCTTCTAGCAGAAGAAATTGCAACTAAAAACAAAACTTTCCAAGATAATAACTTAATATCAACGGAATGCAAGGGTTCAAACGGAACCCCCTGAAGAACTGAAAGAACTAAATTGAGACTCCAAGGAGGAGTCAAAGGTTTGTAAACAGGCTTAATTCTAACCAGAGCCTGAACAAAAGCTTGAACATCTGGCACAGCGGCCAGCTTTTTGTGAAGTAACACAGACAAGGCAGAAATCTGTCCCTTCAGGGAACTTGCAGATAAACCTTTTTCCAATCCTTCTTGAAGGAAGGATAGAATCCTAGGAATCTTAACCTTGTCCCAAGGGAATCCTTTAGATTCACACCAACAGATATATTTTTTCCAAATTTTGTGGTAAATCTTTCTAGTTACAGGCTTCCTGGCCTGAACAAGAGTATCGATAACAGGATCTGAGAACCCTCGCTTCGATAAGATCAAGCGTTCAATCTCCAAGCAGTCAGCTGGAGTGAAACCAGATTCGGATGTTCGAACGGACCCTGAACAAGAAGGTCTCGTCTCAAAGGTAGCTTCCAAGGTGGAGCCGATGACATATTCACCAGATCTGCATACCAAGTCCTGCGTGGCCACGCAGGAGCTATCAAGATCACCGACGCCCTCTCCTGATTGATCCTGGCTACCAGCCTGGGGATGAGAGGAAACGGCGGGAACACATAAGCTAGTTTGAAGGTCCAAGGTGCTACTAGTGCATCCACTAAAGCCGCCTTGGGATCCCTGGATCTGGACCCGTAGCAAGGAACTTTGAAGTTCTGACGAGAGGCCATCAGATCCATGTCTGGAATGCCCCACAGCTGAGTGACTTGGGCAAAGATTTCCGGATGGAGTTCCCACTCCCCCGGATGCAATGTCTGACGACTCAGAAAATCCGCTTCCCAATTTTCCACTCCTGGGATGTGGATAGCAGACAGGTGGCAGGAGTGAAACTCCGCCCATAGAATGATTTTGGTCACTTCTTCCATTGCCAGGGAACTCCTTGTTCCCCCCTGATGGTTGATGTACGCAACAGTTGTCATGTTGTCTGATTGAAACCGTATGAACTTGGCCCTCGCAAGCTGAGGCCAAGCCTTGAGAGCATTGAATATCGCTCTCAGTTCCAGAATATTTATCGGTAGAAGAGATTCTTCCCGAGACCAAAGACCCTGAGCTTTCAGGGATCCCCAGACCGCGCCCCAGCCCATCAGACTGGCGTCGGTCGTGACAATGACCCACTCTGGTCTGCGGAATGTCATCCCTCGTGACAGGTTGTCCAGGGACAGCCACCAACGGAGTGAGTCTCTGGTCCTCTGATTTACTTGTATCTTCGGAGACAAGTCTGTATAGTCCCCATTCCACTGACTGAGCATGCACAGTTGTAATGGTCTTAGATGAATGCGTGCAAAAGGAACTATGTCCATTGCCGCTACCATCAACCCGATCACTTCCATGCACTGAGCTATGGAAGGAAGAGGAACGGAATGAAGTATCCGACAAGAGTCTAGAAGTTTTGTTTTTCTGGCCTCTGTCAGAAAAATCCTCATTTCTAAGGAGTCTATTATGGTTCCCAAGAAGGGAACCCTTGTTGACGGAGATAGAGAACTCTTTTCCACGTTCACTTTCCATCCGTGAGATCTGAGAAAGGCCAGGACAATGTCCGTGTGAGCCTTTGCTTGAGGAAGGGACGACGCTTGAATCAGAATGTCGTCCAAGTAAGGTACTACAGCAATGCCCCTTGGTCTTAGCACAGCTAGAAGGGACCCTAGTACCTTTGTGAAAATCCTTGGAGCAGTGGCTAATCCGAAAGGAAGCGCCACGAACTGGTAATGTTTGTCCAGGAATGCGAACCTCAGGAACCGATGATGTTCCTTGTGGATAGGAATATGTAGATACGCATCCTTTAAATCCACCGTGGTCATGAATTGACCTTCCTGGATGGAAGGAAGAATTGTTCGAATGGTTTCCATCTTGAACGATGGAACCTTGAGAAACTTGTTTAAGATCTTGAGATCTAAGATTGGTCTGAACGTTCCCTCTTTCTTGGGAACTATAAACAGATTGGAGTAGAACCCCATCCCTTGTTCTCTTAATGGAACAGGATGAATCACTCCCATTTTTAACAGGTCTTCTACACAATGTAAGAATGCCTGTCTTTTTATGTGGTCTGAAGACAACTGAGACCTGTGGAACCTCCCCCTTGGGGGAAGTCCCTTGAATTCCAGAAGATAACCTTGGGAGACTATTTCTAGCGCCCAAGGATCCAGAACATCTCTTGCCCAAGCCTGAGCGAAGAGAGAGAGTCTGCCCCCCACCAGATCCGGTCCCGGATCGGGGGCCAACATTTCATGCTGTCTTGGTAGCAGTGGCAGGTTTCTTGGCCTGCTTTCCCTTGTTCCAGCCTTGCATTGGTCTCCAAGCTGGCTTGGCTTGAGAAGAATTACCCTCTTGCTTAGAGGACGTAGCACCTTGGGCTGGTCCGTTTCTACGAAAGAGACGAAAATTAGGTTTATTTTTTGCCTTGAAAGGCCGATCCTGAGGAAGGGCGTGGCCCTTACCCCCAGTGATATCAGAGATAATCTCTTTCAAGTCAGGGCCAAACAGCGTTTTCCCCTTGAAAGGAATGTTAAGTAGTTTGTTCTTGGAAGACGCATCAGCCGACCAAGATTTCAACCAAAGCGCTCTGCGCGCCACAATAGCAAACCCAGAATTCTTAGCCGCTAACCTAGCCAATTGCAAAGTGGCGTCTAGGGTGAAAGAATTAGCCAATTTGAGAGCATTGATTCTGTCCATAATCTCCTCAAAAGGAGGAGAATCACTATCGACCGCCTTTATCAGCTCATCGAACCAGAAACATGCGGCTGTAGCGACAGGGACAATGCATGAAATTGGTTGTAGAAGGTAACCCTGCTGAACAAACATCTTTTTAAGCAAACCTTCTAATTTTTTATCCATAGGATCTTTGAAAGCACAACTATCCTCTATGGGTATAGTGGTGCGTTTGTTTAAAGTGGAAACCGCTCCCTCGACCTTGGGGACTGTCTGCCATAAGTCCTTTCTGGTGTCGACCATAGGAAACAATTTTTTAAATATGGGGGGAGGGACGAAAGGAATACCGGGCCTTTCCCATTCTTTATTAACAATGTCCGCCACCCGCTTGGGTATAGGAAAAGCTTCTGGGAGCCCCGGCACCTCTAGGAACTTGTCCATTTTACATAGTTTCTCTGGGATGACCAACTTGTCACAATCATCCAGAGTGGATAATACCTCCTTAAGCAGAATGCGGAGATGTTCCAACTTAAATTTAAATGCAATCACATCAGGTTCAGCTTGTTGAGAAATGTTCCCTGAATCAGTAATTTCTCCCTCAGACAAAACCTCCCTGGCCCCATCAGACTGGGTTAGGGGCCCTTCAGAAATGTTATTATCAGCGTCGTCATGCTCTTCAGTATCTAAAACAGAGCAGTCGCGCTTACGCTGATAAGTGTTCATTTTGGCTAAAATGTTTTTGACAGAATTATCCATTACAGCCGTTAATTGTTGCATAGTAAGGAGTATTGGCGCGCTAGATGTACTAGGGGCCTCCTGAGTGGGCAAGACTCGTGTAGACGAAGGAGGGAATGATGCAGTACCATGCTTACTCCCCTCACTTGAGGAATCATCTTGGGCATCATTGTCATTGTCAAATAAATCACATTTATTTAAATGAATAGGAATTCTGGCTTCCCCACATTCAGAACACAGTCTATCTGGTAGTTCAGACATGTTAAACAGGCATAAACTTGATAACAAAGTACAAAAAACGTTTTAAAATAAAACCGTTACTGTCACTTTAAATTTTAAACTGAACACACTTTATTACTGCAATTGCGAAAAAACATGAAGGAATTGTTCAAAATTCACCAAATTTTCACCACAGTGTCTTAAAGCCTTAAAAGTATTGCACACCAAATTTGGAAGCTTTAACCCTTAAAATAACGGAACCGGAGCCGTTTTGAACTTTAACCCCTTAACAGTCCCTGGTATCTGCTTTGCTGAGACCCAACCAAGCCCCAAGGGGAATACGATACCAAATGACGCCTTCAGAAAGTCTTTTCTAAGTATCAGAGCTCCTCTCACATGCGACTGCATGCCATGCCTCTCAAAAACAAGTGCGCAACACCGGCGCGAAAATGAGTCTCTGCCTATGCTTTGGGAAAGCTCCTAAAGAATAAGGTGTCTAAAACAGTGCCTGCCGATAATATTATATCAAAATACCCAGATAAAATGATTCCTCAAGGCTAAATATGTGTTAATAATCAATCGATTTAGCCCAGAAAAAGTCTACAGTCTTAATAAGCCCTTTTTGAAGCCCTTATTTACGATCGTAATAAACATGGCTTACCGGATCCCATAGGGAAAATGACAGCTTCCAGCATTACATCGTCTTGTTAGAATGTGTCATACCTCAAGCAGCAAGAGACTGCTCACTGTTCCCCCAACTGAAGTTAATTGCTCTCAACAGTCCTGTGTGGAACAGCCATGGATTTTAGTGACGGTTGCTAAAATCATTTTCCTCATACAAACAGAAATCTTCATCTCTTTTCTGTTTCTGAGTAAATAGTACATACCAGCACTATTTCAAAATAACAAACTCTTGATTGAATAATAAAAACTACAGTTAAACACTAAAAAACTCTAAGCCATCTCCGTGGAGATGTTGCCTGTACAACGGCAAAGAGAATGACTGGGGTAGGCGGAGCCTAGGAGGGATCATGTGACCAGCTTTGCTGGGCTCTTTGCCATTTCCTGTTGGGGAAGAGAATATCCCACAAGTAAGGATGACGCCGTGGACCGGACACACCTATGTTGGAGAAAAGATCTCTAAAACTTCCTTTTCTATCCCAGGAACCAACAAATTCCTGTATTTCAAGTAATATAAAATACATCTAGATATCTAGGTTAAAATAGAAACAACTAATATAACTAAAGCTGTATCACAAAAATTACAATTAAGCAACACATAGCATTTTTAGAAAGTGTGTTGTTTATAATATTCCATAAAATATGAATGCATACTTTGTCATATACACATCACTCGTACAGAATATTTAGGCTTTAGAATGAGATGGGGGGTCGGGAACCTTGGATCTCCAGATGTTTCAGAACTACATTTCCCATGATGCTCAACTGGACTTCAGAGTGCCAAAGCATCATGGGTAATGTAGTTCTGAAACATCTGAAGTGCCAAGGTTCTCCATCCCTGGTTTAAAGGGACTTTAAACTGCTGTGCAATAGAACAGTAACTAGTCACTATGTTAGTTATTGCATTTCATCCTGTTCCAGCACCTCTTTTCAAATCAGTTCTCCTGTTTTAATAGCTTAAAGGTGCCAGATACTGAAGCTCCGATCACTTTGTACTGGGTGCTGCCATCTTGGAGCTTAGGTATATTCTTACAGCCTGTGACAGAAGCTGCGCACACTCACAGTAATCAGTAATATTGTCAACTTTTTTACAGCTGTATAATGTGCTTCAGGTTAGGGTGCATAATACATCATGTGACCTTTACATTATCATGCACACTAACCTGAAGCACAGTATACAGCTGTAATAAAATGGGCAATATTACTGATCGGTGAGTGTGCACAGTTTGTCACAGGCTGTGAGAATACCTGAGCTCCAAGATGGCAGCCCCCAGTACAAAGAGGCGGAGCTTTAGTATCTGGCACCTTTAAGCTATTAAAACAGAAGAACGAATTTGAAAAGAGCTGCAGAAAAAGGATGAAATGCAATAATATAGTAGCTAGTTACTGTTCTTTTGTAATTGTGCACAGCAGTTAATGCCCCTTTAAATAAAAAAACGAAATGTCAGCAACGCTCCAGTTCAGAACTTTAACTGCCCTTCCATTCATACCACTCAATCTCTCCAAATTTACAACTGAGTGCCAGGCTTGTCACTCCAGGTCCACATTACCTCTGTGGGAAATGGAAGAACAATTTGCAGAGGTAAATTACAAGAAAAACCGGCAATGTCAAACATTAATGTACATTGCATTTTTATCCAGGATAATGATACATTTTATGAGATATTTCACAAAGTCTTATCTCCCTGTAAGTTTTCACATTTCTTTTATCATTATTTAGGATGAGTGATTGATACATGACCCAGGGATTTAAAAAAAAAAGTCAAGAACCCAAGGTTCCTAGAGATTTACTTCTGTCTCTTAACCTTATGGATTATTCTTTTGCCCGGCTCCTAAATCTGTGTGGCTGGCTCTTCAAGCTTCTTAATAGCTCATCCATTTTAAATAAAAAATGTCTCAACCCCTGGTCTATATCTAATACTTAAGCAAGCAATATAAGACACTATAATCCTAAAATGTAATACAAATAAAATACACTAGAGGTAAGATGTAAGGAAACAAATCCTTGTTTCTAACTTCCAATAGAAAGGTGGCTTCACATTTGAAAGGCCACTGTAGAAAAGATATACATCAACTTGACAGTATTATTAATAGCTCCCATTAAAAATTCCTTAGTATAATATAAGATAGAAAATTAAGTCTATATCTCCCTGCTGCACAAGTGGCACTGCAGTACAATCATTGATGCACATTGCGTGAAAATTGTAGGGCAAATTGAAAATAAAATATATTTCAGCTGTAGCAAGGGGGTTATGCAATGTAATTGTTTCATTCCCTTTGCTAAGGGTGTGTTATTTAAAGGAAGGATGACGTTTTTACATATATGTAAAACCTAGGGATGCACCGAAATTTCGGCCGCAGAAAGTTTCGGCCGAAAATGGCATTTTTGGCTATTTCGGTTTTCGGGTTTTTTACCTGTTATTGTCAGTAAAATTATTGTGTAGCATGTTTCAAATTTGATGCTAGCCTAGAGCTGCTGTTTAAGTTTATTACTTGACTTACTGTTCTGCATATAATGAGTTTTCTAGGACTATACTTTATTTGGATAATTGGTAAAAAAAAACCTGTTAAATATGATTCTGTTACATACAACTAAATGAAGAATAATACAGTATATTGATAATTATAATTGTTTTAAGTAGGGATGCACCAAAATTTTAGTCACAGAAACATTTTGGCCGAAAATGGCATTATTTGTTGCCTGGTTTTTTTTTGTTCTTGGTAAAATTATTGTGTAGCATATTATTGTTTTAAGATATTTTTGTCTAATTTTAGGGTATTACTTTCATTAAAAGTGTGGGCTTTTTTTATTGGCTCTAATTATGCAAAAAATAAAAATAAAAATTAATTTGAAAAAATACATTTTCTGTATCAGTTTCGATTTTCGGCCAAGTGCATCCCGGATTTTCGGATTCGGTCCAGAATTTCCATTTCGGTGCATCACTAGTAAAACCTGCTCAGGAGCTACAAGCACTGCAGCTCTCGAGCAGGACAAGGCCAAGGAGACAATCAAGAGCAGCAGCAGCATGTAGCCACCAATCACTCACCTGCAGCTCCTGGGTCTGACTTTACCTACGTGTTTAACTAATTTTCAGGGGGTTAATAATATTGTAAAGTATATTCAATGCAGAAATTGCATTAAAAGATCACCAACATAAAAAAAGTTCAGTATAAATAGTTCAGCGTTGATTTAGTGGTTTATTTTCTGGCTACAATATCTCTAAAATCTTTAGGGAAGAGGGGTTTGTGTGTTTTTTTTTTTTAATTATTTATAGGTTCATTGCTTTAGTGGCATGATGAGCATGGCTGGCATTGACATTTAAAATACAAAAAGAAGCATTACTGCAATATTTATAATATATATATATATATTTTATCATGCATGCAGCCTGTTGCCAATATATGTTCCAAGTGCCAGTGACATCAAACAACAGGTTCCCTTTAGCACTATAAAAAAATAAAAATGATGAAGAAAAAACAGAATTTATGCTTACCTGATAAATTACTTTCTCCAACGGTGTGTCCGGTCCACGGCGTCATCCTTACTTGTGGGATATTCTCTTCCCCAACAGGAAATGGCAAAGAGTCCCAGCAAAGCTGGCCATATAGTCCCTCCTAGGCTCCGCCCACCCCAGTCATTCGACGGACAGGAGGAAATATATATAGGAGGAAATATATATAGGAGAAACCATATGGTACCGTGGTGACTGTAGTTAGAGAAAATAATTCATCAGACCTGATTAAAAAACCAGGGCGGGCCGTGGACCGGACACACCGTTGGAGAAAGTAATTTATCAGGTAAGCATAAATTCTGTTTTCTCCAACATAGGTGTGTCCGGTCCACGGCGTCATCCTTACTTGTGGGAACCAATACCAAAGCTTTAGGACACGGATGAAGGGAGGGAGCAAATCAGGTTACCTAAACGGAAGGCACCACAGCTTGCAAAACCTTTCTCCCAAAAATAGCCTCCGAAGAAGCAAAAGTATCAAATTTGTAAAATTTGGCAAAAGTGTGCAGTGAAGACCAAGTCGCTGCCTTACATATCTGGTCAACAGAAGCCTCGTTCTTGAAGGCCCATGTGGAAGCCACAGCCCTAGTGGAGTGAGCTGTGATTCTTTCAGGAGGCTGCCGTCCGGCAGTCTCATAAGCCAATCGGATGATGCTTTTAAGCCAAAAGGAAAGAGAGGTAGAAGTCGCTTTTTGACCTCTCCTTTTACCAGAATAAACAACAAACAAGGAAGATGTTTGTCGGAAATCTTTAGTAGCCTCTAAATAGAATTTTAGAGCACGGACTACGTCCAAATTGTGTAACAAACGTTCCTTCTTTGAAACTGGATTCGGACACAAAGAAGGTACAACTATCTCCTGGTTAATATTTTTGTTAGAAACAACTTTAGGAAGAAAACCAGGCTTAGTACGCAAAACCACCTTATCTGCATGGAACACCAGATAGGGCGGGGAACACTGCAGAGCAGATAACTCTGAAACTCTTCTAGCAGAAGAAATTGCAACCAAAAACAAAACTTTCCAAGATAGTAACTTAATATTTATGGAATGTAAAGGTTCAAACGGAACCCCTTGAAGAACTGAAAGAACTAGATTTAGACTCCAGGGAGGAGTCAAAGGTCTGTAAACAGGCTTGATCCTAACCAGAGCCTGAACAAATGCTTGAACATCTGGCACAGCTGCCAGTCTTTTGTGTAGTAAGACAGATAAAGCAGAGATCTGTCCCTTTAGAGAACTTGCAGATAATCCTTTCTCCAAACCTTCTTGTAGAAAGGAGAGAATCTTAGGAATTTTTATCTTATTCCATGGGAATCCTTTGGATTCACACCAACAGATATATTTTTTCCATATTTTATTGTAAATTTTTCTAGTTACAGGTTTTCTGGCCTGAACCAGAGTATCTATCACCGAATCTGAAAACCCACGCTTCGATAGAATCAAGCGTTCAATCTCCAAGCCGTCAGCTGGAGGGAGACCAGATTTTGATGTTCGAATGGACCCTGAACAAGAAGGTCCTGTCTCAAAGGTAGCTTCCATGGTGGAGCCGATGACATATTCACCAGGTCTGCATACCAAGTCCTGCGTGGCTACGCAGGAGCTATCAAGATCACCGAGGCCCTCTCCTGATTGATCCTGGCTACCAGCCTGGGAATGAGAGGAAACGGTGGAAATACATAAGCTAGGTTGAAGGTCCAAGGTGCTACTAGTGCATCTACTAGAGTCGCCTTGGGATCCCTGGATCTGGACCCGTAGCAAGGAACCTTGAAGTTCTGACGAGACGCCATCAGATCCATGTCTGTAATGCCCCATAATTGAGTTATTTGGGCAAAGATCTCCGGATGGAGTTCCCACTTCCCCGGATGGAATGTCTGACGACTCAGAAAATCCGCCTCCCAGTTTTCCACTCCTGGGATGTGGATCGCAGACAAGTGGCAGGAGTGATCCTCCGCCCATTGAATTATTTTGGTCACTTCTTTCATCGCCAGGGAACTCCTCGTTCCCCCCTGATGATTGATATATGCAACGGTCGTCATGTTGTCTGATTGGAACCTTATGAATTTGGCCTTTGCTAGTTGAGGCCAAGCTCTGAGAGCATTGAATATCGCTCTCAATTCCAGAATGTTTATCGGGAGAAGAGACTCTTCCCGAGACCACAGACCCTAAGCTTTCAGGGATTCCCAGACCGCGCCCCAGCCCACTAGACTGGCGTCGGTCGTGACAATGACCCACTCTGGTCTGCGGAAGCTCATTCCCTGGGACAGATGGTCCAGGGTCAGCCACCAACGGAGTGAATCTCTGGTCTTTTGATCTACTTGAATCATTGGAGACAAGTCTGTATAATCCCCATTCCACTGTTTGAGCATGCACAGTTGTAAGGGTCTTAGATGAATTCGTGCAAAAGGAACTATGTCCATTGTTGCAACCATCAATCCTACTACTTCCATGCACTGCGCTATGGAAGGACGAGGAACAGAATGAAGCACTTGACAAGAGCTTAGAAGTTTTGATTTTCTGACCTCTGTCAGAAAAATCCTCATTTCTAAGGAATCTATTATTGTTCCCAAGAAGGGAACTCTTGTCGACTGAGACAGAGAACTTTTTTCTATGTTCACCTTCCATCCGTGAGATCTGAGAAAGGCTAGAACGATGTCCGTATGAGCCTTTGCTTTTGACAGGGACGACGCTTGTATTAGAATGTCGTCCAAGTAAGGTACTACTGCAATGCCCCTCGGTCTTAGAACCGCTAGAAGGGACCCTAGCACCTTTGTGAAAATCCTTGGAGCAGTGGCTAACCCGAATGGGAGTGCCACAAACTGGTAATGCTTGTCCAGAAAAGCGAACCTTAGGAACTGATGATGTTCTTTGTGGATAGGAATATGTAGGTACGCATCCTTTAGATCCACGGTAGTCATAAATTGACTTTCCTGGATAGTGGGTAGAATCGTTCGAATGGTTTCCATCTTGAACGATGGTACCCTGAGAAATTTGTTTAGGATTTTCAAATCCAAAATTGGTCTGAAAGTTCCCTCTTTTTTTGGGAACTACGAACAGATTGGAATAAAATCCCATTCCTTGTTCCTTTATCGGAACTGGGTGTATCACCCCCATCTTTAACAGGTCTTCTACACAATGTAAGAATGCCTGTCTCTTTATTTGGTTTGAGGATAAGTGAGACACGTGGAACCTTCCCCTTGGGGGTAGTTCCTTGAATTCCAGGAGATAACCTGGAGAAACTATTTCTAGCGCCCAAGGATCCTGAACATCTCTTGCCCAAGCCTGAGCAAAGAGAGAGAGTCTGCCCCCCACTAGATCCGGTCCCGGATCGGGGGCTACTCCTTCATGCTGTTTTGTTAGCAGTGGCGGGCTTCTTGGCCTGCTTACCCTTGTTCCAGCCTTGCATCGGTTTCCAGGCTGGTTTGGGTTGTGAGGCATTACCCTCTTGCTTAGAGGATGCAGAATTAGAGGCCGGTCCGTTCCTGCGAAAGGGACGAAAATTAGACTTATTTTTAGCCTTAAAAGACCTATCCTGTGGAAGGGCGTGGCCCTTTCCCCCAGTGATGTCTGAAATAATCTCTTTCAATTCTGGTCCAAATAAAGTTTTACCTCTGAAAGGGATGTTAAGCAATTTTGTCTTGGATGACACATCCGCTGACCAAGACTTTAGCCAAAGCGCTCTGCGCGCCACGATAGCAAACCCTGAATTTTTCGCCGCTAATCTAGCTAATTGCAAAGCGGCATCTAAAATAAAAGAGTTAGCCAATTTAAGTGCGTGAACTCTGTCCATAACCTCCTCATATGGAGTCTCTCTACTGAGCGACTTTTCTAGTTCCTCGAACAAGAACCACGCTGCTGTAGTGACAGGAACAATGCACGAAATTGGTTGTAGAAGGTAACCTTGCTGTACAAAAATCTTTTTAAGCAAACCTTCCAATTTTTTATCCATAGGATCTTTGAAAGCACAACTATCTTCGATAGGAATAGTAGTGCGTTTGTTTAGAGTAGAAACTGCCCCCTCGACCTTAGGGACTGTCTGCCATAAGTCCTTTCTGGGGTCGACCATAGGAAATAATTTCTTAAATATAGGGGGGGGAACAAAAGGCATGCCGGGCTTTTCCCACTCCTTATTTACTATGTCCGCCACCCGCTTGGGTATAGGAAAAGCGTCGGGGTGCACCGGAACCTCTAGGAACTTGTCCATCTTGCATAATTTCTCTGGAATGACCAAGTTGTCACAATCATCCAGAGTAGATAACACCTCCTTAAGCAGTGCGCGGAGATGTTCTAATTTAAATTTAAATGTCACAACATCAGGTTCAGCTTGATGAGAAATCTTTCCTGAATCTGAGATTTCTCCATCTGACAAAACCTCCCTCATGGCCCCTTCAGATTGGTGTGAGGGTATGACAGAACAATTATCATCAGCGCCCTCATGCTCTTCAGTGTTTAAAACAGAGCAATCGCGCTTTCTCTGATAAGTAGGCATTTTGGATAAAATATTTGCTATGGAGCTATCCATTACAGCCGTTAATTGTTGCATGGTAATAAGCATTGGCGCACTAGATGTACTAGGGGCCTCCTGCGTGGGCAAAACTGGTGTAGACACAGTAGGAGATGATGTAGTATCATGTTTACTCCCCTCATCTGAGGAATCATCTTGGGCAATTTCATTATCTGTGGCAGTACTGTCCTTACTTTGTTTGGACGCTATGGCACAATTATCACATAAATTTAAATGGGGAGACACATTGGCTTTCATACATATAGAACATAGCTTATCTGAAGGTACAGACATGTTAAACAGGCTTAAACTTGTCAACAAAGCACAAAAAACGTTTAAAACAAAACCGTTACTGTCTCTTTAAATTTTAAACAGAAAACACTTTATTACTGACTATGTGAAAAAGTATGAAGGAATTGTTCAAAAATTACCAAAATTTCACCACAGTGTCTTAAAGCATTAAAAGTATTGCACACCAAATTTCAGAGCTTTAACCCTTAAAATAACGGAACCGGAGCCGTTTTTAAATTTAACCCCTATACAGTCCCAGCTATAGTCTTTGCTGAGACCCAACCAAGCCCAGAGGGGAATACGATACCAATTGACGCCTTCTAGAAGCTTTTCCAGTAATTTTTAGATCCTCACACATGCATCTGCATGCCCTGCTCTCAAAAAAAAAACTGTGCAGTAATGGCGCGAAAATGAGGCTCAGTCTATAACTAGAAAGGCCCCCTGACTGGAAAAGGTGTCTAACACAGTGCCTGCCGTTTTTTAAACGTTCCCCAAGATTATAAATTGCAAATTGTCAGCCTAAATCTGAATAATATGCCCAAATAAAGCAATCGATTTAGCCCATAAAAATGTCTACCAGTTTTTTAGCCCATAATAAGCCCTTTATTCTGTTTGTTTGACTAAGAAAATGGCTTACCGGTCCCCATGAGGGGGAATGACAGCCTTCCAGCATTACATGGTCTTGTTAGAAATATGGCTAGTCATACCTTAAGCAGAAAAGTCTGCTAACTGTTTCCCCCAACTGAAGTTACTTCATCTCAACAGTCCTATGTGGAAACAGCAATCGATTTTAGTTACTGTCTGCTAAAATCATCTTCCTCTCACAAACAGAAATCTTCATCCTTTTCTGTTTCAGAGTAAATAGTACATACCAGCACTATTTTAAAATAACAAACACTTGATAGAAGAATAAAAACTACATTTAAACACCAATAAACTCTTAACCATCTCCGTGGAGATGTTGCCTGTGCAACGGCAAAGAGAATGACTGGGGTGGGCGGAGCCTAGGAGGGACTATATGGCCAGCTTTGCTGGGACTCTTTGCCATTTCCTGTTGGGGAAGAGAATATCCCACAAGTAAGGATGACGCCGTGGACCGGACACACCAATGTTGGAGAAATGGTCTAAGGTATTAGAGCATTTTTAGTATTGCACTATCTTTTGCATAAAACAATGTGTTTAACACCTGCAGATGAGTAAACTACAAAGTCACATTTAGCCCCACTGGTACCTAGCTGAACACATCTGGTGAGCCAACGACACAAAGCAAATGTGTGTAACCACCAATTCCCTGTTAGGTCCCAGTAATGTATTTCTGATCTGCATTTAAATATGTGTTTAAACCATTTTAGAGTATCTAAACACCTCTGAAAACTAGCAAATGACACATGTTCCCATACAGTAAAAGTGCAATATCCTTTCACATTGACAGACGTCTGTATCAATTCCATATTGTGGCCCAGTCAAGTTGAACTGCAGCTTTAGTGTGTAAATTTATAGTAGTATTCCAGCATGTAACAGAAGCAATATTAATTACAAACGATTACACATAAAAAAAGAGTTAATGTGCAGTCAATCTAGTGGTCTTTACTGCTAAACAATCACAATAAAATGTAGATCTGAACAGCCTTTTTTATTCTATATAATATAGAATGTATATGTAACATACATAAAGGATAAAGAATTTTGATGAAGCATAAAACATTTATCTCAGTTAAGATTTGTTTTAAGCATTTAAAAATTTGAAAAGACCACTTACATGCCTTCAACTGTGTCAAATCTAAAAGAACAAAAAACACAAAGACTTAGCATGCTGAATTTAAAAAGCAATTCATTAAATGCTTTATTTGTCAAGATTTAATTTCAAGGATAGCATAAAGGGATCAAGGAAGCAGACGTTCAGCAGCAGATAGGGGGTAAGAGGCAATTAAGGGTGGGTTGTAGATTAGTTAGTAAAGGTGGAAGGGTACAGTACTTATTGTGCTATGTGGGTTATTCAGTCGTGCATTGGTGACAGCTCCATCAGTACACATGCATGTGTATTATTATTCATTTAACAACATTTGCCAATTATTAGTGATTTTACGGATTTTAAAAAGCAAACCCTGCATGTAGAAAATGATGCAATTGTGTTTTATGGTCCACTTATTTTGGAAAGTTAATTCTATTTTTACAGCAACAGAAAAAGCTTGCACAAACGCTACTGGCTAGCTATATGATTTATATAATGCTTTTGTTATGTGTATTATGACATTTCTGGTCATTTTTTTTTTCTTCCTAGAATGCAGCTTGAAAGTAAGAATTTGCTGGTGTTTTAACACTGAATAATACATTCTTGAACGGATATACTAGTTAGTGCAAACATAAAATACTGTAATGAGTTAGAGCAATTTATTATTGCATGGATTCTTGCCACTATATTTTTCATCTCCCACATAAGGGATTTTAAACCCATAGCAAAAGCCCTGCTTGAGAGGTGCAATGCATCAGTGAGCCAATCAGAGCAACCTTATATATTTATATATATATATATATATATATATATATATATATATATATATATATATATATATATATATATATATATATATATATATATATATATATATATATATATATGCGCAAAGGCCAGTACTTAAATATTGACATTTTTATTATAACAATTAATACTTTGCAGCTGGTATAACAAATAATTGAACACAAGCTAGTAATGCATAATGGTGAGCTGTGCTATTTTCTCTACAATAAAATATATCCCATCCATTCAATTTGGGCCAGCAACTTTGGGCACCTATATTGGATTTGTTTAACATGCGATCACTATTTTGGCACAAACACAGCAAGAGGTATAAAACCCATAATATATATTAGATCACAATAAAGAATAGGAGCAGTCACGCTAATCTCCATTAGGCAATGAACGGTTCTAGAGGTTTTAAAGCAATTCATGAACGAACAGAAATTGTGGATTATTTTGAGTGGAAACCATTTTGTGCTATAAGGCTTCAGTTTTCTTTTTGTGAGCTATTTATTTCTGTTGAGGATTGTTTTTTCATTAATATTACTTTTCAATATTACTCTATTTTGTGTAATTAAAAGGAACAAAGTCAGAATTAAACTTTCATGATTCAAGCAGAGCAATTTTAAACAACTTTACAATTTACTTCTATTGGGGGGCTGCACATATAAAATGTGCAGCTACCAATCAGCA
Organism: Bombina bombina; assembly: GCF_027579735.1. Taxonomy (NCBI): domain Eukaryota; kingdom Metazoa; phylum Chordata; class Amphibia; order Anura; family Bombinatoridae; genus Bombina; species Bombina bombina. The sequence continues at coordinate 501,294,327 of NC_069503.1, read as the reverse complement.
AATAGCACCCAGGTGCTATGCCTAACTGGTTAAGCTCTTCAACAAAAGATACCTAAATAATGAAGAAAATTAGATAATAGAAGTAAATTGGAAAGATGTTTAAAATTGTATGTTCTATCTGAATCATGAAAGAAAAAAATTTGGGTTTTCTATCCCTTTAAACACAGTTTATGCAAATTCCAAGATGGATGATGTAACAAACTCTAAACAATCAAATTCAATTTCTATGGGGAAAATGTTTTTTATAAAACCAGAACAAATTATTCTTAGTTTAACTACACCCGACAAAAATAAATAAATAAAAGTTAATTGGAGCAAATGGGCCTCTAATTTAAAAATCAAGGACAATGGACAATGAATATAGTGGCCTGTAGGTGTCACTACATACAAAATGACAACATAGCCACATCATAACCAGTTTTGCTGAACAAACATCCTGAACTTTAACTGGCCTCCACACAAAATCAAAAACAGATCTTTTCACAACAGCAAAAGCAAAGTTCCCAACCATCCATCAGCCTAGACTAAGCATTCCTGAGCAAGCTGATCACTGCTGACGAAGTCGGCCATACCTACACTGTGCATTCTTTTAACTTGGAAGGCATCCCAAGGTCTCATTTTAAAAAGTGCTCCGAATTCATCCCATTTTGAACACATACCAGATTCAGAGATATTTTATTTACCCAATCAAGGCTTAAAAACGTACAAAAGAAGCTAAGAAATAAAGCAACTGCATTGTTAAAAAAATTTTTTTAAAGGATTGTATAAAAGGATATTAAAGTGAGAGTAAATCCTAGCATTTAAAAAAAAATGCTAGAATTTACCATCACTAAAAATAAAGGCCACCTTCATTAAGCAGTTTAAAAAAAATGGCTAGCCAATAGCCGTGTGTGCCTACAGCATAATGCTGATTAGCCCGCACCGCTATTGGCTAAGAGGAAACGTCACCTCCTCTTTTTCTTTAAATGTAAAATTAAAGCTTAAAAACATAAACGTTACACATCATTACTCTGAACATAATGAATTGGAAGTTCTACATTAAAGTTAGTGCATCACTCCTATGATCATTTACGAAAAGAAAAAGGGAGAAAAAAAATAAGAAAAGGAAAAATACAAATTTCCAATAGTCTAACTTCTGCACAAAGTTCACCATTTAAATGTGACCATTGGTTCCTATTGAGCACATCTGTACTACTTGGAGGTGTTGGTGCTATCACGGATGCAAAGGGTATGTGAAATGGAAAATCATGGTGACAGTGACATGACATAGGGTGAGCTTAAAAGAATGGACAACAACACACAGTGAAAAGATGAAAAACAAAATAACTTACAGAACACAGATGTTAATCAAGAAATGAAGTGAAGGACAAGTTGTTACGTTACCTCTGTAGAACCACTTACTTCGTTAGCTGACCTTTGTTTTTATTGTTATCAACACCATTATAAGTCACTGCTGCCAATTTTCTGCTCCTGTAATTCTCATAATGTACGTTATTGGTGACATCCTTAAGATCCTGCATATGGGTTCTGAAAAATAAATCAAGACAGACGCTAACTCATATACATCACCATGTTTTGTCTGCTCTAGACAGTATCTGATTAGATAAAAAAAAATGTATATGCACTTTAAAGGGACACTGTACTAAAACATTTTCTATTATCCGTATGAAAGAGCAGAATTATTCAAAATAAAAATGTGAAATAAAATTTGTTTACATTTACAGAAATGAATAGAGCTGTAAAGTGCTTCCTACTAATGATCACTGGATTAGAGGTACTTCCTGCTAATGATCACTGGATAAGAGGTACTTCCTGCTAATGTTCATTGGCTAACAGATACTACAGTATATTATACTGTTATATTGACAAAGCGGGACATCTATCTTCAAGCTTAGCAAGTAAACACGGGTTTATTTAGGACAAGACCAAGCAATTTAAAAAATATTTGGAAATGTTTCCTTACAGACATTTACAAACGTTCGCGGTTTGTTTGATAAACAAAAGTGGAAATATTTTTTGTAGGCAATTATATATTGCTCTAAAGAGTCAAAAAACATAATTTATGTAAGAACTTACCTGATAAATTCATTTCTTTCATATTAGCAAGAGTCCATGAGCTAGTGACGTATGGGATATACATTCCTACCAGGAGGGGCAAAGTTTCCCAAACCTCAAAATGCCTATAAATACACCCCTCACCACACCCACAAATCAGTTTAACGAATAGCCAAGAAGTGGGGTGATAAGAAAAAAGTGCGAAGCATAAATATAAGGAATTGGAATAATTGTGCTTTATACAAAAAAATCATAACCACCACAAAAAAAGGGTGGGCCTCATGGACTCTTGCTAATATGAAAGAAATTAATTTATCAGGTAAGTTCTTACATAAATTATGTTTTCTTTCATGTAATTAGCAAGAGTCCATGAGCTAGTGACGTATGGGATAATGACTACCCAAGATGTGGATCTTCCACGCAAGAGTCACTAGAGAGGGAGGGATAAAATAAAGACAGCCAATTCCGCTGAAAAAAAATCCACACCCAAAAATAAAGTTTAAATCTTATAAAGAAAAAAACTGAAAATATAAGCAGAAGATTCAAACTGAAACAGCTGCCTGAAGTACTTTTCTACCAAAGACAGCTTCAGAAGAAGAAAACACATCAAAATGGTAGAATTTAGTAAAATTATGCAAAGACCACCAAGTTGCTGCTTTGCAAATCTGATCAACCGAAGCTTCATTCCTAAACGCCCAGGAAGTAGAAACTGACCTAGTAGAATGAGCTGTAATCCTTTGAGGCTGAGTTCTACCCGACTTGACATAAGCATGATGAATTAAAGATTTCAACCAAGATGCCAAAGAAATGGCAGAGGCCTTCTGACCTTTCCTAGGACCGGAAAAGATAACAAATAGACTAGAAGTCTTTCGGAAATTCTTAGTAGCTTCAACATAATATTTCAAAGCTCTAACTACATCCAAAGAATGCAATAATTTCTCCTTAGAATTCTTAGGATTAGGACATAATGAAGGAACCACAATTTCTCTACTAATGTTGTTGGAATTCACAACCTTAGGTAAAAATTGAAAAAAAGTTCGCAACACCGCCTTATCCTGGTGAAAAATCAGAAAAGGAGACTCACAAGAAAGAGCAGATAATTCAGAAACTCTTCTGGCAGAAGAGATGGCCAAAAGGAACAAAACTTTCCAAAAAAGTAATTTAATGTCCAATGAATGCATAGGTTCAAACGGAGGAGCTTGAAGAGCCCCCAGAACCAAATTCAAACTCCAAGGAGGAGAAATTGACTTAATGACAGGTTTTATACGAACCAAAGCTTGTACAAAACAATGAATATCAGGAAGATTAGCAATCTTTCTGTGAAAAAGAACAGAAAGAGCAGAGATTTGTCCTTTCAAGGAACTTGCAGACAAACCTTTATCCAAACCATCCTGAAGAAACTGTAATATTCTCGGAATTCTAAAAGAATGCCAGGAAAAATGATGAGAAAGACACCAAGAAATATAAGTCTTCCAGACTCTATAATATATCTCCCTAGATACAGATTTACGAGCCTGTAACATAGTATTAATCACAGAGTCAGAGAAACCTCTTTGACTAAGAATCAAGCGTTCAATCTCCATACCTTTAAATTTAAGGATTTGAGATCCTGATGGAAAAAAGGACCTTGCGACAGAAGGTCTGGCCTTAACGGAAGAGTCCACGGTTGGCAAGAGGCCATCCGGACAAGATCCGCATACCAAAACCTGTGAGGCCATGCTGGAGCTACCAGCAGAACAAACGAGCATTCCTTCAGAATCTTGGAGATTACTCTTGGAAGAAGAACTAGAGGCGGAAAGACATAGGCAGGATGATACTTCCAAGGAAGTGACAATGCATCCACTGCTTCCGCTTGAGGATCCCTGGATCTGGACAGATACCTGGGAAGTTTCTTGTTTAGATGAGAGGCCATCAGATCTATTTCTGGAAGTCCCCACATTTGAACAATCTGAAGAAATACCTCTGGGTGAAGAGACCATTCGCCCGGATGTAACGTTTGGCGACTGAGAAAATCCGCTTCCCAATTGTCTATACCTGGGATATGAACCGCAGAAACTAGACAGGAGCTGGATTCCGCCCATACCAGAATTCGAGATACTTCTTTCATAGCCAGAGGACTGTGAGTCCCTCCTTGATGATTGATGTATGCCACAGTTGTGACATTGTCTGTCTGAAAACAAATGAACGATTCTCTCTTTAGAAGAGGCCAAAACTGAAGAGCTCTGAAAATTGCACGAAGTTCCAAAATATTGATTGGTAATCTCACCTCCTGAGATTCCCAAACCCCTTGTGCTGTCAGAGACCCCCACACAGCTCCCCAACCTGTAAGACTTGCATCTGTTGAAATTACAGTCCAGGTCGGAAGAACAAAAGAAGCCCCCTGAACTAAACGATGGTGATCTGTCCACCACGTCAGAGAGTGTCGTACAATCGGTTTTAAAGATATTAATTGAGATATCTTTGTGTAATCCCTGCACCACTGGTTCAGCATACAGAGCTGAAGAGGTCGAATGTGAAAACGAGCAAAGGGGATCGCGTCCGATGCAGCAGTCATAAGACCTAGAATTTCCATGCATAAGGCTACCGAAGGGAATGATTGTGACTGAAGGTTTCGACAAGCTGATATCAATTTTAGACGTCTCTTGTCTGTCAAAGATAGAGTCATGGACACTGAATCTATCTGGAAACCTAAAAAGGTTACCTGTGTCTGAGGAATCAATGAACTTTTTGGTAAATTGATCCTCCAACCATGATGTTGAAGAAACAACACAAGTCGATTCGTATGAGATTCTGCTAAATGTGAAGACTGAGCAAGTACCAAGATATCGTCCAAATAAGGAAATACCACAATACCCTGTTCTCTGATTACAGACAGAAGGGCACCGAGAACCTTTGTAAAAATTCTTGGAGCTGTAGCTAGGCCAAACGGCAGAGCCACAAACTAATAATGCTTGTCTAGGAAAGAGAATCTCAGAAACTGATAGTGATCTGGATTAATCGGAATATGCAGATATGCATCCTGTAAATTTATTGTAGACATATAATGACCTTGATGAACAAAAGGCAGGATAGTCCTTATAGTTACCATTTTGAATGTTGGTATCCTTACATAACGATTCAATATTTTTAGATCCAGAACTGGTCTGAAGGAATTCTCCTTCTTTGGTACAATGAAGAGATTTGAATAAAACCCCAGTCCCTGTTCCAGAACTGGAACTGGCATAATTACTCCAGCCAACTCTAGATCTGAAACACATTTCAGAAATGCTTGAGCCTTCGCTGGGTTTACTGGGACACGGGAAAGAAAAAATCTCTTTGCAGGAGGCCTTATCTTGAAGCCGATTCTGTACCCTTCTGAAACAATGTTCTGAATCCAAAGATTGTGAACGGAATTGATCCAAATTTCTTTGAAAAAACGTAATCTGCCCCCTACCAGCTGAGCTGGAATGAGGGCCGCACCTTCATGTGGACTTAGGAGCTGGCTTTGATTTTCTAAAAGGCTTGGATTTATTCCAGACTGGAGATGGTTTCCAAACTGATACCGCTCCTGAGGATGAAGGATCAGGCTTTTGTTCCTTGTTGTGACGAAAGGAACGAAAACGATTATTAGACCTAAATTTACTTTTAGATGGTAAAAAAGTTCCTTTCCCTCCAGTAACAGTTGAGATAATAGAATCCAACTGAGAACCAAACAATTTATTACCCTGGAAAGAAAGGGAAAGCAGAGTAGACTTAGAAGACATATCAGCATTCCAAGTTATAAGCCATAAAGCTCTTATAGCTAAAATAGCTAGAGACATATACCTGACATCAACTCTAATTATATCAAAGATGGCATCACAAATAAAATTATTAGCATGTTGAAGAAGAATAATAATGCTATGAGAATTATGATCTGTTACTTGTTGCGCTAAAGCTTCTAACCAAAAAGTTGAAGCTGCAGCAACATCCGCTAAAGATATAGCAGGTCTAAGAAGATTACCTGAACACAAGTAAGCTTTTCTTAGAAAGGATTCAATTTTCCTATCTAAAGGATCCTTAAAGAAAGTACCATCTGCCGTAGGAATAGTAGTACGCTGAGCAAGAGTAGAGACAGCCCCATCAACCTTAGGGATTTTGTCCCAAAACTCTAATCTGTCAGATGGCACAGGGTATAATTGCTTAAAACGTTTAGAAGGAGATTTAGAAACCTTATCTAAACGTTTAGATTTAGTATCAAGAGGACCAGAATCCTCAATTTCTAATGCAATTAGGACTTCTTTAAGTAAAGAACGAATAAATTCCATTTTAAATAAATATGAAGATTTATCAGCATCAACCTCTGAGACAGAATCCTCTGAACCAGAAGAACCATTATCAGAATCAGAATGATGATGTTCATTTAAAAATTCATCTGAAAAATGAGAAGTTTTAAAAGACTTTTTACGTTTACTAGAAGGAGGAATAACAGACATAGCCTTCTTAATGGATTTAGAAACAAAATCTCTTATGTTATCAGGAACACTCTGAGTATTAGATGTTGACGGAACAGCAACAGGTAATGTAACAGTACTAAAGGAAATATTATCTGCATTTACAAGTTTGTCATGACAAACAGTACAAACAACAGCTGGAGGAACAGATACCATAAGTTTACAGCAGATACACTTAGCTTTGGTAGCTCCAGCACCAGGCAGCGATTTTCCAGAAGTATCTTCTGACTCAGTTTCAACGTGGGACATCTTGCAATATGTAATAGAAAAAACAACATATAAAGCAAAATTGATCAAATTCCTTAAATGACAGTCTCAGGAATGGGAAAAAAATGCCAGTGAACAAGCTTCTAGCAACCAGAAGCAATAAATAATGAGACTTAAATAATGTGGAGACAATAGTGACGCCCATATTTTTTTAGCGCCAAAAATGACGCCCACATTATTTGGCGCCTAAATGCTTTTGCCGCCAAAAATGACGCCACATCCGGAACGCCGACACTTTTGGCGCAAAAGAACGTCAAAAATGACGCAACTTCCGGCGACACGTATGACGCCGGAAACAGAAAAAAAATTTTGCGCCAAAAAAGTCCGCGCCAAGAATGACGCAATAAAATGAAAAAGTCAAATTTTAAGGTAAGAAAAAAAATGATTTATTCATATGCATCATCCCAAATATGAAACTGACTGTCTGAAATAAGGAATGTTGAACATCCTGAGTCAAGGCAAATAAATGTTTGAATACATATATTTAGAACTTTATAAAAAAGTGCCCAACCATAGCTTAGAGTGTCACAGAAAATAAGACTTACTTACCCCAGGACACTCATCTACATGTTGTAGAAAGCCAAACCAGTACTGAAACGAAAATCAGCAGAGGTAATGGTATATATATAAGAGTATATCGTCGATCTGAAAAGGGAGGTAAGAGATGAATCTCTACGACCGATAACAGAGAACCTATGAAATAGACCCCGTAGAAGGAGATCATTGAATTCAAATAGGCAATACTCTCCTCACATCCCTCTGACATTCACTGCACGCTGAGAGGAAAACCGGGCTCCAACCTGCTGCGGAGCGCATATCAACGTAGAATCTAGCACAAACTTACTTCACCACCTCCATAGGAGGCAAAGTTTGTAAAAACTGATTTGTGGGTGTGGTGAGGGGTGTATTTATAGGCATTTTGAGGTTTGGGAAACTTTGCCCCTCCTGGTAGGAATGTATATTCCTTACGTCACTAGCTCATGGACTCTTGCTAATTACATGAAAGAAATAACATTTTGTTTCTCATCTAACAAAGAAATAAAACAGCATTTGTTCATTTGGTTTATTTTGGTAATAAAAGAAGAAGAAAAATAACGGTTATTCATTTGATAAACTATAAATATTGCACATCTACCTTTCCATAGGAAAAACCCCCCAAAAAAACGATAATATTCCTTTGAGATGGATGTGGCAATAGTTTAAAACTATGCATAAAACTGTTAACAGCTCAAAATCAGTATTACTTTCAAAGTGAATGTAAACGGTCCCATTTAACAGATCTGGAAAGTTAGCATTATTTTAGATGGAGTTTAATTCTTCAGTCGTAATGAAGATGCACTTATTTTTGTGAGCTATTCGGACTGTTCTGAGCTCTAACCATCTCGCACTCACACATTTCTCTTTTTTAGCTAGAGCGCTGCTTGGAGAATGGTTCAAACTGTTAGCTCAAAATAAAAAAAAGACGAAGTGGGCAGCCGGAGCATATTTGAATTTCAACGCTACATTAAAAAGTAAGTTCTAGTGCATCTTCATTGCAACTGATTAATTAAACTCCATCTAAAATATTGCTAATATTCACACACACAAATGAACAGCTTTAACAAACTTTTTCATGCAAAAAATAATTGTTAAATTAAAATAATTAAATAACTTTTATAATGCATTACACAAATGTTAAAATATTTTATTGGTCTTTTTAAAGCCATTTCATGCTCTCAGTGCCTCAGATAGGTCCTAATAAGTTAGCTACCTTCAGAGAGAAAAAAAATACATAGGCAAAAACTAGAACCATAAAGGTCTGATGTTACCCCTTACCTTATCAACATGTTTCGCAGAATAGTAAAATCACAGTGCTCACTGTTTTCAACTGATAAAAAAAGAGAGAGAAAATGTTAAAGACCAAACTCAAACTGATTCTGTATAACTGAATTATATAATAATTACAATTATTAGAACATCAATTTTGCAAGGTCTAAAACTGAATATTATATTTAATAAAGTGTTCACTTCAACTGCAATAAAAAATACAAAGTCTGCCAAAACATAAGTGTCATGAAGACCTCATTTTAGAATGCCAGGGGTTAATTTTTTTCCCTCCTCTTTTTGTGCCCTGCTATTTACAATTTCTTATAACTATCAAAAAAAAGACAAGGTTTTTGGGAAGAATGTTTTTTATTACGTACATCTGGTTAAACACCAGAAGGGACAATAGACATCTATATGATCTTCTCACTACGGTGATCTTTATGGACAAAGATGTCAACAAAGAGTGACAGAAGACAGTGTCCTCTATCAAGACAGAGCTAAGGTCAATTAGAGTTGAAACTCTATGATATCTTAAGACATGTTTTGGTCACTTTTATGTTACTTCATGACCAAATATGATAATAGAAGTACATTAGAAAGTTGTTTAAAAGCATATGCTCTATCTGAATCATGAAAGAAAACATTTGAGTTTCAAACCCCTTTAATGGGGAAATCAGCAAAATAATATTGCCATTCTACATGGGAGGCTGCGAACATCAGTGTAAGTGACAATCTTTTCTTGCCAAGCTCCCTTAAAACAGATACATAAGTTAATACAGTATCAGGTTCTGTTATTTTACTCCTTTCTATTTTAAACTGTTGCTTTGCGTACATTTGTGTTTTATTAATTCCCTTTTTTATATAAATGCACTGTGACTCTCTTTGCTCATAATAAACATGCTTTTATTAATTTTGCCAAATTATGTTTTGGGATTTTTAATCTGCTAGTTTTCCTTAGGATTTCCCATATAATAATCTTAAAGGACCATTAAACCACATTTAAACAACGCATAAAATGTGTCATGATTACAAGTGAAACATCATTGCAATATACATTCATTATTTATTGTGCAGCCTTTAGTTGTAAAATACATCCAAAAAATATGTTTGTATTTCCCAGGAAGGCTTAGGTTAATTTTTGTGAGCTTTTGTTTACTTTTCCCTCACTTTCTAAGCTTCTATGGTATCACATGCTTTTAAAAGGTGCCTTATCAGTTTTGCATCAACAATCATGATAGGCAAATCATTCTTTGTAATAGTAACCAAGTTGAATCAGTGCTAAACCACCTTAAAAGGGACACTGAACCCATTTTTTTTATTTCATGATTCAGATAGAGCATGCAATTTTAAGCAACTTTCTAATTTACTGCTTTTATCAATTTTTCTTCATTCTCTTGGTATCTTTAATTGAAAAGCAAGAATGTAAGTTTAGAAGCCGGCCCATTTTTGGTTTCGCAACTTGGGTTGTTCTTGCTGATTGGTGGATAAATTCACCCACCAATAAAAAAGTGCTGTCCGGGGTCTGAACCAAAAATTGACTGGCTCCTTACCTTGGATGCCTTCTTGGTGAAGAAAAATTGATAATAGGAGTAAATTAGAAAGTTGCTTAAAATCGCATGCTCTGATCTGAATCATGAAAGAAAAAAAATTGGGTTCAGTATCGCTTTAAGGGAATACAAGAGGGCAGGCTACCCCAGTCTGCACATGTGCAAAAACATAATTTATGTAAGAACTTACCTGATAAATTCATTTCTTTCATATTAACAAGAGTCCATGAGCTAGTGACGTATGGGATATACATTCCTACCAGGAGGGGCAAAGTTTCCCAAACCTTAAAATGCCTATAAATACACCCCTCACCACACCCACAAATCAGTTTAACGAATAGCCAAGAAGTGGGGTGATAAGAAAAAGTGCGAAGCATATAAAATAAGGAATTGGAATAATTGTGCTTTATACAAAAAAATCATAACCACCACAAAAAAGGGTGGGCCTCATGGACTCTTGTTAATATGAAAGAAATGAATTTATCAGGTAAGTTCTTACATAAATTATGTTTTCTTTCATGTAATTAACAAGAGTCCATGAGCTAGTGACGTATGGGATAATGACTACCCAAGATGTGGATCTTTCCACACAAGAGTCACTAGAGAGGGAGGGATAAAATAAAGACAGCCAATTCCTGCTGAAAATAATCCACACCCAAAATAAAGTTTAACAAAAAACAAAAGCAGAAGATTCAAACTGAAACCGCTGCCTGAAGAACTTTTCTACCAAAAACTGCTTCAGAAGAAGAAAATACATCAAAATGGTAGAATTTAGTAAAAGTATGCAAAGAAGACCAAGTTGCTGCTTTGCAGATCTGGTCAACCGAAGCTTCATTCCTAAACGCCCAGGAAGTAGATACTGACCTAGTAGAATGAGCTGTAATTCTTTGAGGCGGAGTTTTACCCGACTCAACATAGGCAAGATGAATTAAAGATTTCAACCAAGATGCCAAAGAAATGGCAGAAGCTTTCTGGCCTTTCCTAGAACCGGAAAAGATAACAAATAGACTAGAAGTCTTACGGAAAGATTTCGTAGCTTCAACATAATATTTCAAAGCTCTAACAACATCCAAAGAATGCAATGATTTCTCCTTAGAATTCTTAGGATTAGGACATAATGAAGGAACCACAATTTCTCTACTAATGTTGTTGGAATTCACAACTTTAGGTAAAAATTCAAAAGAAGTTCGCAACACCGCCTTATCCTGATGAAAAATCAGAAAAGGAGACTCACATGAAAGAGCAGATAATTCAGAAACTCTTCTAGCAGAAGAGATAGCCAAAAGGAACAAAACTTTCCAAGAAAGTAATTTAATGTCCAATGAATGCATAGGTTCAAACGGAGGAGCTTGAAGAGCTCCCAGAACCAAATTCAAACTCCAAGGAGGAGAAATTGACTTAATGACAGGTTTTATACGAACCAAAGCTTGTACAAAACAATGAATATCAGGAAGAATAGCAATCTTTCTGTGAAAAAGAACAGAAAGAGCAGAGATTTGTCCTTTCAAAGAACTTGCGGACAAACCCTTATCCAAACCATCCTGAAGAAATTGTAAAATTCTCGGTATTCTAAAAGAATGCCAAGAAAAATGATGAGAAAGACACCAAGAAATATAAGTCTTCCAGACTCTATAATATATCTCTCGAGATACAGATTTACGAGCCTGTAACATAGTATTAATCACGGAATCAGAGAAACCTCTATGACCAAGAATCAAGCGTTCAATCTCCATACCTTTAAATTTAAGGATTTCAGATCCGGATGGAAAAAAGGACCTTGTGACAGAAGGTCTGGTCTTAACGGAAGAGTCCATGGCTGGCAAGATGCCATCCGGACAAGATCCGCATACCAAAACCTGTGAGGCCATGCCGGAGCTATTAGCAGAACAAACGAGCATTCCCTCAGAATCTTGGAGATTACTCTTGGAAGAAGAACTAGAGGCGGAAAGATATAGGCAGGATGATACTTCCAAGGAAGTGATAATGCATCCACTGCCTCCGCCTGAGGATCCCGGGATCTGGACAGATACCTGGGAAGTTTCTTGTTTAGATGAGAGGCCATCAGATCTATCTCTGGGAGCCCCCACAATTGAACAATCTGAAGAAATACCTCTGGGTGAAGAGACCATTCGCCCGGATGCAACGTTTGGCGACTGAGATAATCCGCTTCCCAATTGTCTACACCTGGGATATGAACCGCAGAGATTAGACAGGAGCTGGATTCCGCCCAAACCAAAATTCGAGATACTTCTTTCATAGCCAGAGGACTGTGAGTCCCTCCTTGATGATTGATGTATGCCACAGTTGTGACATTGTCTGTCTGAAAACAAATGAACGATTCTCTCTTCAGAAGAGGCCAAAACTGAAGAGCTCTGAAAATTGCACGGAGTTCCAAAATATTGATCGGTAATCTCACCTCCTGAGATTCCCAAACTCCTTGTGCCGTCAGAGATCCCCACACAGCTCCCCAACCTGTGAGACTTGCATCTGTTGAAATTACAGTCCAGGTCGGAAGAACAAAAGAAGCCCCCTGAATTAAACGATGGTGATCTGTCCACCACGTTAGAGAGTGTCGAACAATCGGTTTTAAAGATATTAATTGAGATATCTTCGTGTAATCCCTGCACCATTGGTTCAGCATACAGAGCTGAAGAGGTCGCATGTGAAAACGAGCAAAGGGGATCGCGTCCGATGCAGCAGTCATAAGACCTAGAATTTCCATGCATAAGGCTACCGAAGGGAATGATTGTGACTGAAGGTTTCGACAAGCTGTAATCAATTTTAGACGTCTCTTGTCTGTTAAAGACAGAGTCATGGACACTGAATCTATCTGGAAACCCAGAAAGGTTACCCTTGTTTGAGGAATCAAAGAACTTTTTAGTAAATTGATCCTCCAACCATGATCTTGAAGAAACAACACAAGTCGATTCGTATGAGACTCTGCTAAATGTAAAGACGGAGCAAGTACCAAGATATCGTCCAAATAAGGAAATACCACAATACCCTGTTCTCTGATTACAGACAGAAGGGCACCGAGAATCTTTGTGAAAATTCTTGGAGCTGTAGCAAGGCCAAACGGTAGAGCCACAAATTGGTAATGCTTGTCTAGAAAAGAGAATCTCAGGAACTGATAATGATCTGGATGAATCGGAATATGCAGATATGCATCCTGTAAATCTATTGTGGACATATAATTCCCTTGCTGAACAAAAGGCAATATAGTCCTTACAGTTACCATCTTGAACGTTGGTATCCTTACATAGCGATTCAATAATTTTAGATCCAGAACTGGTCTGAAGGAATTCTCCTTCTTTGGTACAATGAAGAGATTTGAATAAAACCCCATCCCCTGTTCCGGAACTGGAACTGGCATAATTACTCCAGCCAACTCTAGATCTGAAACACAATTCAGAAATGCTTGAGCTTTCACTGGATTTACTGGGACATGGGAAAGAAAAAATCTCTTTGCAGGAGGTCTCATCTTGAAACCAATTCTGTACCCTTCTGAAACAATGTTCTGAATCCAAAGATTGTGAACAGAATTGATCCAAATTTCTTTGAAAAAACGTAACCTGCCCCCTACCAGCGGAACTGGAATGAGGGCCGTACCTTCATGTGAACTTAGAAGCAGGCTTTGCCTTTCTAGCAGGCTTGGATTTATTCCAGACTGGAGATGGTTTCCAAACTGAAACTGCTCCTGAGGACGAAGGATCAGGCTTTTGTTCTTTGTTAAAACGAAAGGATCGAAAACGATTGTTAGCCCTGTTTTTACCTTTAGACTTTTTATCCTGTGGTAAAAAAGTTCCTTTCCCACCAGTAACAGTTGAAATAATAGAATCCAACTGAGAACCAAATAATTTGTTACCCTGGAAAGAAATGGAAAGTAGAGTTGATTTAGAAGCCATATCAGCATTCCAAGTCTTAAGCCATAAAGCTCTTCTGGCTAAGATAGCCAGAGACATAAATCTAACATCAACTCTAATAATATCAAAAATGGCATCACAGATGAAATTATTAGCATGCTGGAGAAGAATAATAATATCATGAGAATCACGATTTGTTACTTGTTGCGCTAGAGTTTCCAACCAAAAAGTTGAAGCTGCAGCAACATCAGCCAATGATATAGCAGGTCTAAGAAGATTACCTGAACATAGATAAGCTTTTCTTAGAAAAGATTCAATTTTTCTATCTAAAGGATCCTTAAACGAGGTACCATCTGATGTAGGAATGGTAGTACGTTTAGCAAGGGTAGAAATAGCCCCATCAACTTTAGGGATTTTGTCCCAAAATTCTAACCTGTCAGGCGGAACAGGATATAATTGCTTAAAACGTTTAGAAGGAGTAAATGAATTACCCAATCTATCCCATTCCTTAGCAATTACTGCAGAAATAGCATTAGGAACAGGAAAGACTTCTGGAATAACCGCAGGAGCTTTAAAAACCTTATCTAAACGTATAGAATTAGTATCAAGAGGACTAGAATCCTCTATTTCTAAAGCAATTAGTACTTCTTTAAGTAAAGAGCGAATAAATTCCATCTTAAATAAATATGAAGATTTATCAGCATCAATCTCTGAGACAGAATCCTCTGAACCAGAAGAGTCCAAAGAATCAGAATGATGGTGTTCATTTAAAAATTCATCTGTAGAAAGAGAAGATTTAAAAGACTTTTTACGTTTACTAGAAGGAGAAATAACAGACAAAGCCTTCTTTATGGATTCAGAAACAAAATCTCTTATGTTATCAGGAACATTCTGCACCTTAGATGTTGAGGGAACTGCAACAGGCAATGGTACATCACTAAAGGAAATATTATCTGCATTAACAAGTTTGTCATGACATTTAATACAAACAACAGCTGGAGGAATAGCTACCAAAAGTTTACAGCAGATACACTTAGCTTTGGTAGATCCAGCAGGCAGAGGTTTTCCTGTAGTATCTTCTGGCTCAGATGCAACGTGAGACATCTTGCAATATGTAAGAGAAAAAACAACATATAAAGCAAAATAGATCAAATTCCTTATAAGACAGTTTCAGGAATGGGAAAAAAATGCCAAACATCAAGCTTCTAGCAACCAGAAGCAAATGAAAAATGAGACTGAAATAATGTGGAGACAAAAGCGACGCCCATATTTTTTGGCGCCAAAAAAGACGCCCACATTATTTGGCGCCTAAATGCTTTTTTGCGCCAAAAATGACGCAACATCCGGAACGCCGACATTTTTGGCGCAAAATAACGTCAAAAAATGACGCAACTTCCGGCGACACGTATGACGCCGGAAACGGAAATGAATTTTTGCGCCAAAAAAGTCCGCGCCAAAAATGACGCAATAAAATGAAGCATTTTCAGCCCCCGCGAGCCTAACAGCCCACAGGGAAAAAGTCAAATTTTTGAGGTAAGAAAAAATATGATAATTAAAGCATAATCCCAAATATGAAACTGACTGTCTGGAAATAAGGAAAGTTGAACATTCTGAGTCAAGGCAAATAAATGTTTGAATACATATATTTAGAACTTTATAAATAAAGTGCCCAACCATAGCTTAGAGTGTCACAGAAAATAAGACTTACTTACCCCAGGACACTCATCTACATGTTTGTAGAAAGCCAAACCAGTACTGAAACGAGAATCAGTAGAGGAAATGGTAAATATAAGAGTATATCGTCGATCTGAAAAGGGAGGTAAGAGATGAATCTCTACGACCGATAACAGAGAACCTTATGAAATAGACCCCGTAGAAGGAGATCACTGCATTCAATAGGCAATACTCTCCTCACATCCCTCTGACATTCACTGCACGCTGAGAGGAAAACCGGGCTCCAACTTGCTGCGGAGCGCATATCAACGTAGAATCTAGCACAAACTTACTTCACCACCTCCCTTGGAGGCAAAGTTTGTAAAACTGATTTGTGGGTGTGGTGAGGGGTGTATTTATAGGCATTTTAAGGTTTGGGAAACTTTGCCCCTCCTGGTAGGAATGTATATCCCATACGTCACTAGCTCATGGACTCTTGTTAATTACATGAAAGAAAAGAGTTTGTGCTATATTTGAATACTAGTTTGTGATTGGTTAGCAGGAGTTCTTTTGTTCTGGGGGATAGGAAAATCAGTGAAAAGAATAAACATAAAACAATATACTAATTTGACAAAATAAATCTGCAGTTTTCATTGCAAAATGATTCTTATATATGAAGGTTTATAATCATGTAGTTTACAATTTGTGTTTAATGTCCCTTTAAGCTGGTGGCAGCAGAGATAGTTTAGTGTGGGTGGCATTAAAGGGGAGTTTGGGCATTTTCATGGGTCTATTACAGAGGGGACAGTGTTTGTTAACCTTTGCACCCAGTGAGCTAAGTCCCAGGCTTGCCTAGAGTGGCTAGACTGTCACAAACTGGTTAAGGTGGAAAATGTCTAATAACCCTTTTATGACAAACTGGTGACTGTTGCAGAGTGTTCTAACCCATGTATGGCGCAACAAGTAGTGTTGATTATAAAATAATTGCTGTTTAATTTGTAAAATAAATATGCTGATTATCAAGGGATGTGCTGCATTTGGCTGTTTTCAGAGACGGATTTATTCTTGTGAAAGTGCAACAAACGAAGTTCTGGATTTGAACAGATCTTAGTGTGTTTATTTCCTCAAGAATAAATCCAGCTCTGAAAAGAGCCTGAAGGCCACAAGCTGCTGTCTCCTTCCGCATTCGGATCCGTATGCACATCCCTAATATTAACCAAGACGTATTTAAATGTACAGCTTGCTTCCAAAGGCTGTGTTTTATAATAATTTTCCTCACTGCAATACAAATGCTCTCTACTTAGCATTAAGGAGTTAAACTATCTGTAAAAACAGTTGCTTGTTAACACAGAAAGGAGGAGATGCCATTCAAAAACAGGAAGGAAAACTAGAGCATTTTAGTCATTGACAAAATGTGATCTGAGGTCGAGTTTGTACCATGATATGTGAATGTAGATATAATGGCAAGACTTAGTCATTTTACTAACATTAATGGAAAAAAACACTAATTCAACTTAGTCTCTGTCTTAAAGCATTGCACAGATAAATAGCTTTAAAGGGACAAAGTACACTATATTTTTCTTTGCATAAATGTTTGTTAGATGAGCCATTTAAATAGCCCATATAGTTTTGCTTATTTTTTAAATAATATATTGCTGATTTTCAGAATCCTAACCAAGCCCCAAAGTTTTAGATGTATACAGACGTCAGATTGCTTCTGTTTGTATGATGGGTCTTTTTATAATCAGGGGAGTGTCTGCTCTCAGCCCATTTCAGTGGGTGTCTCAGCCTAACTAAATCAACAGTGCTAAATTGGGAGTTTTTAAAAGGTTTTATACTGGATGTTTATATCAGTATCTGTACATATCATTCTTTATAGTAGTGTCTATTACTTGCAGTTAATTGAAAATTGCTATATATTGTCCCTTTAAAACATTTTCTGACAATAGCTGTAATTCTACAGTGAATGGATATCTCAGATTTTTAAAATGCTTGTTTCCAACAGAGTGCAAGATTCCAATTTTTTTATTTCTGGTTTATTTTTTATTTATTTATTAAGCAACATACTCACTAAGTATGCAATTCCTAGATTCCGATTTGTTCTGCTCAAAGGTATATTTTATTTTTATTTACACAGTTTCAATAACCAGTCTAATCGCAAGTTTATGAAGAGTCAAAAGCAAAAAAAAAGAAGCAGCTGCCAAACATCTGTTTCTCCACCAAGAAAATAAAATTACTTTTAATTTATCTCTAGATTAACGGATATATTCCTGACACGTAGCACATCATTTATCCTGAAATAAGTTTTGTCTGCAGCCAGCATTCTAGAAACACAGAGGAGTAGATAAGGGGATAACGTTTTAAACTGCAATACGACTTGACTTGAGTTTTTGGTAGCTTATCAGTCCATCAAAGTTAGTTAATTGAGACGCCAAGGACCATGATAAACACCCCCACTGTCTTGCAAATACATCAAGTTTGATTATTTCTCTTTTGATTTATTATGACTGAGTTTTCAATGTGAAATTGTGTGGCTCTTGTTATGTACCTCTTATAACTAACGAATATTTTGACATGTCAAGCAAGGGTTTAATCGCTGCCAAAGTATCCCCTGCTCAGTTGTGTATCTGGCTGTCTGATCCATAGCAGCCTGCACAATGCCTCTAGGCTAATCTGCCATAAAAGATGCCTTATACTTCAGCCAAGAGGATATAAATACACCTCCCATCATTATGGACATAAATATATGCATATCCCACACTCCTTCGCTCATATATGCATCCTCTAATGCTCCCTGCCAGCAGGCATATCGCTATGATCCAAATCTTAAAGGAATAATCTAGTCAAAATTAAAGGGACACTGAACCCAATTTTTTTCTTTCGTGATTCAGATAGAACATGCAAGTTTAAGCAACTTTCTAATTTACTGCTTTTATCAATTTTTCTTTGTTCTTTTGCTATCTTTATTTGAAAAAGAAGGCATCTAAGCTTTTTTTTTTGGTTCAGCCCTCTGGACAGCACATTTTTATTGGTGGATGAATTTATCCACCAATCAGCAAGGACAACCCAGGTTGTTCACCAAAAATTGGCCTGCATCTAAACTTACATTCTTGCATTCCAAATAAAGATACCAAGAGAATAAAGAAAATTTGATAATAGGACTAAATTAGAAAGTTGCTTAAAATTGCATACTCTATCCGAATCACAAAAGAAAAAAAATTGGGTTTAGTGTCCCTTTAAACTTTCATGATTCAGATAGAGCAGGCAATTTTTAAAAAAACTTTCTAAATCGCTCCTATTACCAATTATTCTTTGTTCTTTGGTATCTTTATTTGAAAAAGCAAGAATGTAAGCATAGGAGCCGGCCCATTTTTGGTTCAGACCTGGGTAGCGCCTTCTGATTGGTGTCTAAATATAGCCACCAATCACACCCAGGTGATTAACCAAAAATGGGCCGACTCCTAAGCTTACATTCAAATAAAGATAGCAAGAGAACAAAGGAAAATTAATAATAGGAGTAAATTAGAAAGTTGCTTACAATTGCATGCTCTATCTGAATCTTAAAAGTTTAATTGTAACTAGTCTATAACTAACTAAAAAGCCAAAAAAAAGGAAGGAAGAAGGCATGGGTGAACAGCTTAAAGGGGACATGAAAACCCAAATATTTATTTCATGATTCAGATAGAATGTACAAAAAAATAAAATAAATTTCAATTAACTTCAAAATATACTTTGTTTAATTGATTGCTTTATACCACTGTGCAAACACTGCTACCATCTAGTGCTTAAAAAATGTACAACACTGCATTCTTACAAACCTGATGCCATATAGTGCTCCGGATGTGCACACTACCTACCTAGATATTCTCTTCAGCAAAGAATACAATGAGAACAAATTTGGTAAAATAATTGTATGCTCTATCTGAATCATTGCAATTTTGTTTAGCCAATATTAACTAATATTAAAAATGTTCACATTTTATAGCACTCGTTTATCATTAAATACATTTATATTAAAATATGCAATTAATTTGTGCTTTGGATAGCACAAAATGCCAAAATATTAGAAAATACTGCACAATGCCCCCACCTGGCTACTTCACAATGCCCCCCGGCTGGCAACATTTTATGTGGAGAACACTGAATTATGTGTAGTGAAAAAAGTTTAGGAATATGCTTTCATTGTTTATTTTGTCCCCTTTTCCTGTAATTTAACTGAAAATTGTGGGCTTTCCAATTCCCTTAGTTTCTATATAGTAATGGGTGTTGTCATGTTTAAACCTGTTTCCCTCATCTCTTCAGCTGAGGACAATTAGGGACATATAAAGTATACAAACAATGGGTGTGTGGTATATATTAAAGCAGAGATCCTCAAACTTGGCCCCCCAGAGGTTTTGGAGGGCCAAGTTTGAGGATATCTGTATTAAAGGGATACTGAACCCAATTTTTTTTCATTTGCGTTTCAAATAGCGCATGCAAATTTAAGCAACTTTCTAATTTACTCCTATTATCAATTTTTCTTCATTCTCTTGCTATCTTTATTTGAAAAAGAAGGCATCTAATCGAAGGAGCCAGACAATTTTTGGTTTAGAACCCTGGACAGCACTTGTTTATTGGTGTGTGAATTTAGCCACCAATCAGCAAGAACAACCCAGGTTCACAAAAAATGGGCCAGCATCTAAACTTACAGTCTTGCTTTTCAAATAAAGATACCAAGAGAATGAAGAAAATTTGATAACAGGAGTAAAGTAGAAAGTTGTTTAAAATTGCATGCTCTATATGAATCACAAAAGAAACACATTTGGGTTCAGTGTCCCTTTAAAGGGATAGACTACTCCAAAAATGTTGGGTAATTCCTTTATTACCCATTCCCCAGTTTTGCATAACCAACATAGTTATATTAAACGGACACTCAAGTCAAAATTAAACTTTCATGATTCAGATAGAGCATGCAATTTTAAACAACGTTTCAATTTACTTTCATTAGCAAAACGTACACAGGCTTTATATTTAAACTTTTTGAGGCACCCACTCCTACTGAGCATGTGCAAGAATTCACAGAATATGCATTTGTGATTGGCTGATGGCTGTCACATGATACGGGGGGGGAGTGTGGAAATAGACATATCTGAAATTTGTCAGAAAAAAAAATCTACTACTCATTTGAAGTTGAGACTTCTTTTTATCATGCA
Source organism: Bombina bombina (assembly GCF_027579735.1). Taxonomy (NCBI): domain Eukaryota; kingdom Metazoa; phylum Chordata; class Amphibia; order Anura; family Bombinatoridae; genus Bombina; species Bombina bombina. Next base: position 501,273,472 of record NC_069503.1, on the reverse strand, counting down.
TTTGTTGATTATGCAAATCTATGTATTTACTGGTCCTTTAAAGCCACCAATCAGCAAACGCTATCCAAGTGCTGAACCAAAGATGGGCCGTCTCGCAAGCTTACATTCCTGCTTTTCCAAATAAAAATACCAAGAGAACGAAGAAATATTGATAATAGGACTAAATTAGAATGTTATATTAGGTTTTTTTGTTCTACACTTCTCAGAATATTAGCTACACAAGAAGGCAGTGGACAAACAAGGCAATTCAACAATTGTCAGCTCAGCAGTTTAATATAAGGAAAGAAAATTGTTTTTTAATCAAAGCAAAATTTGAAATGGCCCATTCTTCCACTGCAGCTGTTTTATTTTCTATGCCAAAGTCTGTTTCCTGCCAGTCTAACACATCAAAGAGCCAAAAGTACTTCCTCTGCCGAGTCTCTCAAACTTTAGCTCTACGCTAAACTGTATTCAACTCAAGGGGGGGGGGAATGCTTAAAGGGACATAAAACCCAACATGATTCACATAGAGCATAACATTTTAAAACAACTTTCCAATGTACTTATATAATCAAATTTGCTTTATTTTCTTGTTATCCTTTGATGAAAAGCAGGAATCTAAATTTAGGAGAGTGCACGTGTAAAGACCTGAAGATTACTATGCAAATTGTTTAGTTATGTATATATAATAAAACAATTTTGCAATATGCTTTAATTAATTTGCCTCTTTTCATGTAATTTAGCTCTGAAAATTGTTGATTTTCTAATTATAAGAGATGGAAATGCACCCTGCTGACTTCTCAAGGCTAACCCTACTGCAGATCTTTCCATAAAACATTTAACCTATATTCTATATATTTTTTTCTCTTAAAAGGGACACTAAATCCAATTTTTTTCTTTCATGATTCAGATACAGCATGCAATTTTAATCAACTTGCTAATTTACTCCTATTATCAATTTTTCTTTGTTCTCTTGCTATCTTTATTTAAAAAGCAGGAATGTGATGCATAGGAGCCGGCCCATTTTTGGATGAGAACCTGGGTTATGCTTGCTTATTGGTGGGTAAATGTCAGTCTCCAATAAGCAAGCGCTATCCATGGTGCTGAACCTAACATGGGCTGGCTGCTAAGATTTACATTCATGATTTTTAAATAAAGATAGCAAGAGAACAAAGAAAAATTGATAATAGGAGTAAATTAGAAAGTTGCTTAAAATTGCATGCTCTATCTGAATCATTAAATTAAAAAAAATGGGTTCAGTGTCTCTAAGAGGAAGTCAATATGGAAGCACCTAACTGGAAATGTGTTTAAAAGTTTCTTTAAGCAACCTTTGTCGACCAGAGTTAAAGTAATGGTAAAGCCAAGCCGGATTTCACCACACAGCTATTGGCTAAGAGGTGGAAACATCTCTAAGCTGAATAGGGAAAAAAGCGCTCTGACGGTGGGCAGAATGGTGATCGCTTGGACCAAATAAAGGAGCTTTCATCATGAAGTATTTTATACTTCATGAATGAAAGTCCCCTTTATTTGTTCCAATTGTAAATCCTAGCGTTGCACAAACACTAGGATTTACCATCACTTTAAACAACTAAACTCATTGTTTGGGAGCAATGCCAAAAATATAGTAATTGAAAAGGGACAGTAATTACCTTTAAATTACAATACATTTCTGTTGGCTAATATGTTATTCTATAGCAACACAAGTCAATGTTTTTAAGACAAATTAACATCCTTTATACTGCAAAATGTTAGAATGACATGGATTGTTTTAATGTTGTTATCGGTTAAAGCTATCTATAGCAAGGTTGAAAAGTCAGCAGGTGCATTTCAAGTTCTGAGTATTAGAAATGGCTCATTTTTCAGAAATAAATTGCATGGAAAGGGGACAAAATAAATAATGAAAATATATTGCAAAGTTGTTTCATTACACATAACTAAATATTTATATTTTAGATTTATTCTTGCCTCTCTCCACATTCTAGACCATAAATATTTCTCATACCCCCCTCCCCCCCCACAAACACAAAGGACTGCAATGGAAAATGTACAACCCTTTACTATAGCATAGTACAAACATAAATATCAGTGAGGAACTTTAATTTCTCTGACCTTTGTTGAAAAGCTTTAGATAAACATTTCACAAGTGAATAGCCAAGACTGCAAAGGCTTCAAATGTTTGATTCAACAGTGTAATATAAAAATATACACCGTGACATGCAAAATAATGGTATCTGTCCACATCACAAGAAATTTTTACCTTCTGCCACTCCCCAGGGATACTGTCTTCCTCTTACTCTCTTGCCATTGACTTCTATAGTCGTGTTACTACCCACCACAGCAAGAGGTAAACGGTCCTATAAAACAAGGTAACAATTCATTAAAGTGACAAACTGACTTTGTTCTCTTGATAACCTTAGTTGAACAGCATACCTAGGTAAAGCAGACATGCCCTACTTGGAGCTAGCTCATGATTAGTGCCTACACACATATGCCTTTTGTCATTGGGTCACCAAATGTGTTCAGCTAAGTCTCAGTAATGCAGTGCTGCTCTGAAGCAGACACTAATGTGTTTAACCCCCTTAAGCCACTAACAGAGTTGTGAGAGTTAAATAAATGTTGTTAATTGCTGCCCTTTCAGAAGCTTTGTTTTTTGTTTAAAGGGATGTACACTTTATTTTGTTTACAGTTATGCAGCTATTAGAGGTACATTGTACAATGTATAGTTTTGCTTATTTTTGCTTATTTTTTAAGAACTTTGTGATGATTTTCAGCCTCCTAACCAAGCCCCACAGTGCCAGATGTATACACACATTTACAGACTCCTGTTTATGTTATCTGTCTTTTCATATGCAGGGAAGGGTCTGCTCTTCTCGTTTACCCGGCCCCTTTCAGTGGGTGTCCCAGACTACCTCATCAACAGTGCTAAACTGGGAGCTTCTAAATACGTTTTGAAAAGGTTTTATACTGGATTTTTAGATCAGTATCTGTGCAAATTCTTCTTTATAGTAGTGTCTACTACAAGCAGTTATATGACAATTGGTGTATACCGTCTACTTACTTATGGATATACAAAAATGTAATGCTGCATTAAAAAAAAAAATCAAATCAAACTAAATAAAGGACTTAAATTTTTTAGCAGTTTTCAGCCAAATTTAAAAACAAAATAAAGAAAATTAAAATCCCTTTTATGGAAAACAAAGGCAATCTTTAGCTTGCATGTATATGTTATAATAATACCTTTAATAATGCAGCTTGGTATTACCTAAAGCTACATACAATTACAATTATTTTGGCAGACCATTGACAAAGAAAACCTCATACCTTTATTTTTTTCACCAGTTTATTTTCTTCTTCGTCATCTGTTTCTGGAAACTCGTAGATCTTGATTTTGTGCTCCTGGATTTCTTTCATTATCTACATCACAAAAAAATAATATTTATGGCCTTAAAGACAATGTGTAGTATATTTTTAGATGGCAAAATCATCAGCACATGCTTTTCAATGCGTTCCTTTATTGCATACACATTCAGTGAGCTTGTACCCAATTGTAGTTTTAAAGGGACACTCCAGTAATATAAACTTTAATGATTCAGAAAGAGCAGACAGTTTCAAATTTACTTCCATTATCAAATTTTACACATTCTTTTTATATTCACACTTTCTGGGGAAGAAGCTCCTACTGAGCATGTGCACAAGCTCCCAGGGTACACGTATAGTAGTTTGTGATTGGCTGATGTCTGTCACATGATACAAGGGGCCAGAAAATTTTGCAGTGTCTTTATATATTCACACTTTCTGGGGAACAAGATCCTACTGAGCTCACAGGGTATACATATACTAGTCTGTTATTGGCTGATGTCTGTCACATGATACAGCGGGCCGGAAAATAAGGGGAAAAAAAATTTGACAGAAAATCAAAATATACTACTTTTTGAAATTCAGAGTAGGTGTTATTGCTTTGTCTTTTTATGATACACTTGTTAAATTAAGCAATTCTACTGCATTGAGTGGTCCTTTAAGATTTGTATTGGTCAAAAGAAATGGAGTTTGCCAAGAATAAACTCTTTGTAAGAGATGCTACATATACTGTACATATAAACTCACCTGTTTTTTAAATTGCTGGCATTCTTCTGGTGTGAGGGTGTCAGCTTTGGCAATGAGTGGAATGATGTTGACTTTTTCATGCAAACGTTTCATGAACTCTATGTCCAATGGCTTCAATCTTTTAATAAATAAAAAATAAACGTAATATACAGATTAGATGCAGTGAATGCTAGGATACTTTTGCAAGCACAAATTACAATGAAAATATACAAAGTTATACAGTTTGGTTAGACCATATGACTGACTAGCTTTCAGAAATCTTTAAAACCTCTCACGACATTGTTATCAGGGCTCGACAAACCCAGGTGCCAGGGAGCCACTGACTTCTAGAATTTTACCTTTGGCTCTGAATTTTATGGGTTATTCTCCACATATCTTTATGCAAATACCACTCTCTTTAAAAAGATTTGATGACCCCTCTATGTAAATATTCATGTAACATTGCGATTTAACAAGACAAAATTAGTGAAAAGTGACACACAGATCGCCTTTATATACTAAAACAGAAATGACCATTAAAATCTCACCTGTCATACTTAATATGTGTCAAATCTGGTAAACTTCCTAATATAGTAAATGGTGCCAGAAGTTATTAGGAAATTAATGAGAAAGCTGGGAGGAGTAGGGACAGAGCAACAGAGGGGAAGAAAAAAAAAACCCTGCCATGCTTTCTGCAGAAGCAGCTCTGCTTGTGCAGTATGCTGACAATTCCGTCAGGAGGAGGTATAACCTGCACCAGACCAGCTATTCATATTGCCTTGTATAAATTTTCTCAAGCTTCTAGAAGCCATCAAATGGTAAATAAAGAAAGATTACTACAAAGTTGTTTTACTGTGCATAATGAAACATTTTATAGTACAATATCACGATGTATACAGTCCCTTTAAGCGCAGTTACTGTGTAACACATCTGAGAAATGTTTATTAGTAAGATATATAGATGTTGGCAACTAAAATTAAATGTAAATTGTCTGGAATCTGAAAGACAATTTAATCAAATGAGGTAATTGTGTTGTGCTGTCATGTTATATTTTGTCATCTTGGAAAACACATGTTTTATTTCCTATAATTTATTAGGAATCGTGTCTTAAGGCGTTGGAATCTAGTTGCCGACTACTAGTTTTTGTTTTCCGTTTTTTAGAGCCTGTCTGGGTATTTATTATACACAGTGTGTAACAAAATATTAGAAATGAAGGACCAGCTTAATGTACATTTGTTAAAAGTACACAAAAAATATTTGTATTTTATATTTCAGGAGGTTTATACAAAAGTATAACGAACCCGCAAAATGTAAAATTAATTATAATGAATATATCTTTACTAATTGAGCCAAAAAAGAGCAAACTTTAAACACAATTCTTTTTGATCATGGGCTTTGATGGCATCTAGCTGAACACTTCTGGTGAGCTAATGATAAGCGGCATTAATGTGCAGTCACCAATCCTCTACTAACTCCCAGTAGTGAACTACTGCTCTTGAGTACCTAGGTATGCTTTTCAACAAAGCAAATTAGATAATGTGGGTAAATTGGAAAGTTGTTTATCACATAAATATATGCATATACCATGACAATAAACAACATTTTTTTTAAAGGGACAGTAAAGATAAAACTTCATGACTGAGAGAATGCAATTTTAAACAAATTTCCAGTTCATTCTCTGTATATCTAGGTAGGCTCAAGAGCAGCAAAGTACTAATTGGTGGCAGTAAATATTCCTCTTATTAGCTTACCCAATGTGTTCAGCTAGCTCCCAGTAATGCGTTTCTGCTGCTTCAGCAAAATAACCCAAAAGAATGAAGTAACGCTGACATCAGAAGCAAATGCCCCTTTAAAAAGAGATACATACACTTGTCTGCATGACTTTTGAACAAGGGAAAAGCAGCACAACGGCTGTGCACAGAAAATGACATCACTACTAAATTCTTTCTGGAAATATGGGTGTGGTGTTCCCACAGTGTGGTCTAGAAGTAAAGAGGAACCAGGATGCAGCAATGAAACTATATTCTACCAAAATCTTTTAAGAGTACCAGACAGTGGCGTATTTAGGTTTTGTGCTGCCCTAGGCATATCCTCGGGCAAGATTCTCACCAAGAACGCTTCCACTGCATAAATGCCGGCGGCTCTAAATGAAGCAATGGTTTAAAGGAGCACTGCCTGTGAAGAGTGACTAAAAGCCTGCAGTTTATTGCGCACTGTGCTGGCTTTTAGAGAGAGGATAGGGAAGATGTGCTGCCCCTCCCAAATCTGCTGCCCTAGGCCATAATACGCCCCTGGTACCAGACAAGTATTTGTGTGCGCACGCGCTGAAAATGGGATAGAAATTCAATCCCTTTAAGATAAGAATGCAATGTCCTCAAATAAAATAGAAATATAAAATCAAACATTAAAGGGACATCACTGATTTATTAGAGGCAGAGCAGGTATTATTAGCACTAGCATCCCTGCAATTCTATGTATTTGAACACAGCAATGGGTTTAAACAGATAATAAACGGGACATGAAACCCAAAATGTTTCTTTCATGATTTAGGTAAAAAACAACATAATTTATGTAAGAACTTACCTGATAAATTCATTTCTTTCATATTAACAAGAGTCCATGAGCTAGTGACGTATGGGATATACATTCCTACCAGGAGGGGCAAAGTTTCCCAAACCTTAAAATGCCTATAAATACACCCCTCACCACACCCACAAATCAGTTTAACGAATAGCCAAGAAGTGGGGTGATAAGAAAAAAAGTGCGAAGCATATAAAATAAGGAATTGGAATAATTGTGCTTTATACAAAAAAATCATAACCACCACAAAAAAGGGTGGGCCTCATGGACTCTTGTTAATATGAAAGAAATGAATTTATCAGGTAAGTTCTTACATAAATTATGTTTTCTTTCATGTAATTAACAAGAGTCCATGAGCTAGTGACGTATGGGATAATGACTACCCAAGATGTGGATCTTTCCACACAAGAGTCACTAGAGAGGGAGGGATAAAATAAAGACAGCCAATTCCTGCTGAAAATAATCCACACCCAAAATAAAGTTTAACAAAAAACATAAGCAGAAGATTCAAACTGAAACCGCTGCCTGAAGAACTTTTCTACCAAAAACTGCTTCAGAAGAAGAAAATACATCAAAATGGTAGAATTTAGTAAAAGTATGCAAAGAGGACCAAGTTGCTGCTTTGCAGATCTGGTCAACCGAAGCTTCATTCCTAAACGCCCAGGAAGTAGAAACTGACCTAGTAGAATGAGCTGTAATTCTTTGAGGCGGAATTTTACCCGACTCAACATAGGCAAGATGAATTAAAGATTTCAACCAAGATGCCAAAGAAATGGCAGAAGCTTTCTGGCCTTTCCTAGAACCGGAAAAGATAACAAATAGACTAGAAGTCTTACGGAAAGATTTCGTAGCTTCAACATAATATTTCAAAGCTCTAACAACATCCAAAGAATGCAATGATTTCTCCTTAGAATTCTTAGGATTAGGACATAATGAAGGAACCACAATTTCTCTACTAATGTTGTTGGAATTCACAACTTTAGGTAAAAATTCAAAAGAAGTTCGCAACACCGCCTTATCCTGATGAAAAATCAGAAAAGGAGACTCACACGAAAGAGCAGATAATTCAGAAACTCTTCTAGCAGAAGAGATGGCCAAAAGGAACAAAACTTTCCAAGAAAGTAATTTAATGTCCAATGAATGCATAGGTTCAAACGGAGGAGCTTGAAGAGCTCCCAAAACCAAATTCAAACTCCATGGAGGAGAAATTGACTTAATGACAGGTTTTATACGAACCAAAGCTTGTACAAAACAATGAATATCAGGAAGAATAGCAATCTTTCTGTGAAAAAGAACAGAAAGAGCGGAGATTTGTCCTTTCAAAGAACTCGCGGACAAACCCTTATCTAAACCATCCTGAAGAAACTGTAAAATTCTCGGTATTCTAAAAGAATGCCAAGAAAAATGATGAGAAAGACACCAAGAAATATAAGTCTTCCAGACTCTATAATATATCTCTCGAGATACAGATTTACGAGCCTGTAACATAGTATTAATCACGGAGTCAGAGAAACCTCTATGACCAAGAATCAAGCGTTCAATCTCCATACCTTTAAATTTAAGGATTTCAGATCCGGATGGAAAAAAGGACCTTGAGACAGAAGGTCTGGTCTTAACGGAAGAGTCCATGGTTGGCAAGATGCCATCCGGACAAGATCCGCATACCAAAACCTGTGAGGCCATGCCGGAGCTATTAGCAGAACAAACGAGCATTCCCTCAGAATCTTGGAGATTACTCTTGGAAGAAGAACTAGAGGCGGAAAGATATAGGCAGGATGATACTTCCAAGGAAGTGATAATGCATCCACTGCCTCCGCCTGAGGATCCCGGGATCTGGACAGATACCTGGGAAGTTTCTTGTTTAGATGAGAGGCCATCAGATCTATCTCTGGGAGCCCCCACATTTGAACAATCTGAAGAAATACCTCTGGGTGAAGAGACCATTCGCCCGGATGCAACGTTTGGCGACTGAGATAATCCGCTTCCCAATTGTCTACACCTGGGATATGAACCGCAGAGATTAGACAGGAGCTGGATTCCGCCCAAACCAAAATTCGAGATACTTCTTTCATAGCCAGAGGACTGTGAGTCCCTCCTTGATGATTGATGTATGCCACAGTTGTGACATTGTCTGTCTGAAAACAAATGAACGATTCTCTCTTCAGAAGAGGCCAAAACTGAAGAGCTCTGAAAACTGCACGGAGTTCCAAGATATTGATCGGTAATCTCACCTCCTGAGATTCCCAAACTCCTTGTGCCGTCAGAGATCCCCACACAGCTCCCCAACCTGTGAGACTTGCATCTGTTGAAATTACAGTCCAGGTCGGAAGAACAAAAGAAGCCCCCTGAATTAAACGATGGTGATCTGTCCACCACGTCAGAGAGTGCCGAACAATCGGTTTTAAAGATATTAATTGATATATCTTCGTGTAATCCCTGCACCATTGGTTCAGCATACAGAGCTGAAGAGGTCGCATGTGAAAACGAGCAAAGGGGATCGCGTCCGATGCAGCAGTCATAAGACCTAGAATTTCCATGCATAAGGCTACCGAAGGGAATGATTGAGACTGAAGGTTTCGACAGGCTGTAATCAATTTTAGACGTCTCTTGTCTGTTAAAGACAAAGTCATGGACACTGAATCTATCTGGAAACCCAGAAAGGTTACCCTTGTTTGAGGAATCAAAGAACTTTTTGGTAAATTGATCCTCCAACCATGATCTTGAAGAAACAACACAAGTCGATTCGTATGAGACTCTGCTAAATGTAAAGACGGAGCAAGTACCAAGATATCGTCCAAATAAGGAAATACCACAATACCCTGTTCTCTGATTACAGACAGAAGGGCACCGAGAATCTTTGTGAAAATTCTTGGAGCTGTAGCAAGGCCAAACGGTAGAGCCACAAATTGGTAATGCTTGTCTAGAAAAGAGAATCTCAGGAACTGATAATGATCTGGATGAATCGGAATATGCAGATATGCATCCTGTAAATCTATTGTGGACATATAATTCCCTTGCTGAACAAAAGGCAATATAGTCCTTACAGTTACCATCTTGAACGTTGGTATCCTTACATAACGATTCAATAATTTTAGATCCAGAACTGGTCTGAAGGAATTCTCCTTCTTTGGTACAATGAAGAGATTTGAATAAAACCCCATCCCCTGTTCCGGAACTGGAACTGGCATAATTACTCCAGCCAACTCTAGATCTGAAACACAATTCAGAAATGCTTGAGCTTTCACTGGATTTACTGGGACATGGGAAAGAAAAAATCTCTTTGCAGGAGGTCTCATCTTGAAACCAATTCTGTACCCTTCTGAAACAATGTTCTGAATCCAAAGATTGTGAACAGAACTGATCCAAATTTCTTTGAAAAAACGTAACCTGCCCCCTACCAGCTGAACTGGAATGAGGGCCGTACCTTCATGTGAACTTAGAAGCAGGCTTTGCCTTTCTAGCAGGCTTGGATTTATTCCAGACTGGGGATGGTTTCCAAACTGAAACTGCTCCTGAGGACGAAGGATCAGGCTTTTGTTCTTTGCTGAAACGAAAGGAACGAAAACGATTGTTAGCCCTCTTTTTACCTTTAGACTTTTTATCCTGTGGTAAAAAAGTTCCTTTCCCACCAGTAACAGTTGAAATAATAGAATCCAACTGAGAACCAAATAATTTGTTTCCCTGGAAAGAAATGGAAAGTAGAGTTGATTTAGAAGCCATATCAGCATTCCAAGTCTTAAGCCATAAAGCTCTTCTGGCTAAGATAGCCAGAGACATAAATCTAACATCAACTCTAATAATATCAAAAATGGCATCACAGATGAAATTATTAGCATGCTGGAGAAGAATAATAATATCATGAGAATCACGATTTGTTACTTGTTGCGCTAGAGTTTCCAACCAAAAAGTTGAAGCTGCAGCAACATCAGCCAATGATATAGCAGGTCTAAGAAGATTACCTGAACATAGATAAGCTTTTCTTAGAAAAGATTCAATTTTTCTATCTAAAGGATCCTTAAACGAGGTACCATCTGATGTAGGAATGGTAGTACGTTTAGCAAGGGTAGAAATAGCCCCATCAACTTTAGGGATTTTGTCCCAAAATTCTAATCTGTCAGGCGGAACAGGATATAATTGCTTAAAACGTTTAGAAGGAGTAAATGAATTACCCAATCTATCCCATTCCTTAGCAATTACTGCAGAAATAGCATTAGGAACAGGAAAGACTTCTGGAATAACCGCAGGAGCTTTAAAAACCTTATCCAAACGTATAGAATTAGTATCAAGAGGACTAGAATCCTCTATTTCTAAAGCAATTAGTACTTCTTTAAGTAAAGAGCGAATAAATTCCATCTTAAATAAATATGAAGATTTATCAGCATCAATCTCTGAGACAGAATCCTCTGAACCAGAAGAGTCCAAAGAATCAGAATGATGGTGTTCATTTAAAAATTCATCTGTAGAGAGAGAAGATTTAAAAGACTTTTTACGTTTACTAGAAGGAGAAATAACAGACAAAGCCTTCTTTATGGATTCAGAAACAAAATCTCTTATGTTATCAGGAACATTCTGCACCTTAGATGTTGAGGGAACTGCAACAGGCAATGGTACATCACTAAAGGAAATATTATCTGCATTAACAAGTTTGTCATGACATTTAATACAAACAACAGCTGGAGGAATAGCTACCAAAAGTTTACAGCAGATACACTTAGCTTTGGTAGATCCAGCAGGCAGAGGTTTTCCTGTAGTATCTTCTGGCTCAGATGCAACGTGAGACATCTTGCAATATGTAAGAGAAAAAACAACATATAAAGCAAAATAGATCAAATTCCTTATAAGACAGTTTCAGGAATGGGAAAAAAATGCCAAACATCAAGCTTCTAGCAACCAGAAGCAAATGAAAAATGAGACTGAAATAATGTGGAGACAAAAGCGACGCCCATATTTTTTGGCGCCAAATAAGACGCCCACATTATTTGGCGCCTAAATGCTTTTGGCGCCAAAAATGACGCCACATCCGGAACGCCGACATTTTTGGCGCAAAATAACGTCAAAAAAATGACGCAACTTCCGGCGACACGTATGACGCCGGAAACGGAAATGAATTTTTGCGCCAAAAAAGTCCGCGCCAAGAATGACGCAATAAAATGAAGCATTTTCAGCCCCCGCGAGCCTAACAGCCCACAGGGAAAAAAGTCAAATTTTTGAGGTAAGAAAAATATGATAATTAAAGCATAATCCCAAATATGAAACTGACTGTCTGGAAATAAGGAAAGTTGAACATTCTGAGTCAAGGCAAATAAATGTTTGAATACATATATTTAGAACTTTATAAATAAAGTGCCCAACCATAGCTTAGAGTGTCACAGAAAATAAGACTTACTTACCCCAGGACACTCATCTACATGTTTGTAGAAAGCCAAACCAGTACTGAAACGAGAATCAGTAGAGGAAATGGTAAATATAAGAGTATATCGTCGATCTGAAAAGGGAGGTAAGAGATGAATCTCTACGACCGATAACAGAGAACCTTATGAAATAGACCCCGTAGAAGGAGATCACTGCATTCAATAGGCAATACTCTCCTCACATCCCTCTGACATTCACTGCACGCTGAGAGGAAAACCGGGCTCCAACTTGCTGCGGAGCGCATATCAACGTAGAATCTAGCACAAACTTACTTCACCACCTCCCTTGGAGGCAAAGTTTGTAAAACTGATTTGTGGGTGTGGTGAGGGGTGTATTTATAGGCATTTTAAGGTTTGGGAAACTTTGCCCCTCCTGGTAGGAATGTATATCCCATACGTCACTAGCTCATGGACTCTTGTTAATTACATGAAAGAAATACAAATTTTAAACAACTTTCCAATTTACTTCCATTATCAAATTTGCTTCATTCTCTTGGTATATTTTGTTGAAGGAGCAGCAATTCACAACTGGTTTCTAACTGAACACATGGGTGAGCCAATCAGTATAAATATGCGGCCACCAATCAGCAGCTAGAACCTAGGTTCTTTGCTGCTCCTGAGCTTACCTAGATAAACCTTTCACCAAAAGATAACAAGGAGGAACATTAAATAGTAGTAGTGAATTGGAAAGTAGTTTAAAATAGTTTGTTTTAAATCATGAATGTCTAATTATGACTTTACTGTCTCTTTAAAGTACATCTCAGGAGATGCAGAGCAATGCTAGTCCCGAGCAGATACAACAGGTAAGCAAACAGCAGAGAAAGTTACATGACCAGGCTCTGAGACTGCCGCCACTGATTGGCTCAGCAGCAGTCTGCGCCAGGGAACAACAGTGCTCTATAGCTCTTAAGTGGTAATTTAACTGTGTGTTTAGTCTCTTTGTGGTATGTAATTTTTGCACTGTAACGCCCCCTTAAAAAGATTTTTAACTGAATTTTAAAGCATATAAAAGTGTCTGTAATTAATCTCTGTACTGCAATGCAAACAAACAACGCAAAGGTCAGTGCTATCCTCCTCTTAATAGTAAAGTTACAGGATTACGTATCACCTGCAGGTACATAATATCATACAACGAAAAAAACAAATAGTAGTTTTGTTAAGGATGGAAAATCCATTAAAATAAATTCAACAAATTCTATAACAAATGCAGGAAAAATTACTTCAATGTCCCTTTAGCGATTGACAATCTTTTCTATTCTAAAGTTAATTTTATATCAGCAAAATTTTCATCAACTGTTTCAGGCTTATCTAGAAATGTAAGCATCTTCTGATGTTTAATGACGTCTTTAAAGGACATAAAAGTGTAAAAAAAGAAAATGATTTAATATAATAGAGAATGCTATTATTGCTTGCATATACTGTATATATATCTGAAGAAGTAGGGTGGAGCCCTACGAAATGTGTCAGGCCACGCCCACGCAGTCACAGTCATGCAACTATTTTCTAACTCTGGAGTTCTCCGAACCAGTCACAGGGAGACACCAGAGAAAGCAGCTCTGAACGTTAGCGGTGCGTACTAACCCCCAACAGTGCACACTTGAACCAGAAATACTTCTATACAAAAAGACCTACATGGGACTCCATCCGCACAAGGGTCCCTGCGTATCAGGGTTATTGTAAAAGGGTTATTGTAAAAGTTCTTCCATACCTCATATGAAGTGAGGAAACTTTTGTGAGTGTGGTTTTAATGGTTTATTGTTAATTAAAGTGAAGGTAAAGTTTTAGTTATTAAACTTCTTTCCCTGTAAATAGTATCCAAATCAATGTGAGTTTAATTCATCAAAATTTTCGTTTCGCTATATTAATGTATTTATTACCTCTTCTTTATCCGATTCATTAGACTGTTTAAACAGCCTGTTTTTTTGTTTTTTTTTCCTTATCCTGGTCACGTTTTTTTCTAAGCCAATAGAGACACTGGCCGTTAGGCGGCCGTCAAATTACGTCACCGCAAAACTCTAACTAATGCGCATGCGTTGTATTTACTTCCTATGTGTTAGGCTCAACGCGCGTTCTAGTTTTGCGCATGCGCTTTCCTCGATTCCTCCGGCTATGTCTTGTATTTTGTCAAAATAGGTCACGCAGGCGCAAATACAAATTACGGCGAGTGGTGCGCATGCGCAATTGCTCATGAAAACGTGAACGAGCTTTTGAATGATGTACAGAGCGGGTGGGACTGCTCTGTACATAATGTAATGAATAATCCGGAAATCAATGGAGGGAGGAGCAACAAACGGCCGGGAGAGTAAATATAACATGTTTATAACACTATAATCTATATACTTATATTTAAAAAAAAAATAGCGATCATGTTATTTAGGACTTATATAATATATTACAGGCGATGAAACCACTAAACTTAACCTTCACTTTAAATGAAATAATTGTAACTACTAAACTCACTGTCTGGTCTGCGTGCCCTTGTTGTTTGAATTTTTCATCAATATAAACTCACAGTTAAAGGACCACTCAATGCAGTAGAATTGCATAATTAACAAGTACATAATAAAAAGACAATGATTTAACACCTACTCTGAATTTCAAATAAGCAGTAGATTTTTTTCTGACAAATTTATTTTTTCTCCCATTTTCAGGCCCCCTGTATCATGTGACATACACCAGCCAATCACAGACTAGCATATATAAACCCTGTGAGATTGTCCACATGCTCAGTAGGATCTTGTTCCCCAGAAAGTGTGCATATAAAAAGACTGTGCAGAATTTGATAATAAAAGTAAATTGGAAAGTGTCTTAAAACTGCATGCTCTCCATGAATTATTAAAGTTTATTTTGACTTGAGTGTCCCTTTAAAATCAGTCCAGTTGGACCTAGCGGAACACATCGGGTAAGCCAATGAAAAGGTCACCAGCAAGCTCCCAATAGTGCATTGCTGCTGAGCATACGTACATATGGTTTTCAACAAATGATATTAAGAGAACAAATACATTTGATAATAGATGTGAATTGAAAAGGGTCTTAAAATTGCATTCTCTACCGGAATCATGAAAGTTTAATTTTGACTTTCAAAGACAAGTTTTTTAAGGAGGGGATTTTGGTAAGCAATTTCAACAAGAAAATAATAATGAGGTTTTAGAATTGAAAAACAGAATTTATGTTTACCTGATAAATTACTTTCTCCAACGGTGTGTCCGGTCCACGGCGTCATCCTTACTTGTGGGATATTCTCTTCCCCAACAGGAAATGGCAAAGAGCCCAGCAAAGCTGGTCACATGATCCCTCCTAGGCTCCGCCTTCCCCAGTCATTCGACCGACGTAAAGGAGGAATATTTGCATAGGAGAAATCATATGATACCGTGGTGACTGTAGTTAGAGAAATTAAATCATCAGACCTGATTAAAAAACCAGGGCGGGCCGTGGACCGGACACACCCTTGGAGAAAGTAATTTATCAGGTAAACATAAATTCTGTTTTCTCCAACATAGGTGTGTCCGGTCCACGGCGTCATCCTTACTTGTGGGAACCAATACCAAAGCTTTAGGACACGGATGATGGGAGGGAGCAAATCAGGTCACCTAGATGGAAGGCACCACGGTTTGCAAAACCTTTCTCCCAAAAATAGCCTCAGAAGAAGCAAAAGTATCAAATTTGTAAAATTTGGTAAAAGTGTGCAGTGAAGACCAAGTCGCTGCCTTACATATCTGATCAACAGAAGCCTCGTTCTTGAAGGCCCATGTGGAAGCCACAGCCCTAGTGGAATGAGCTGTGATTCTTTCAGGAGGCTGCCGTCCGGCAGTCTCATAAGCCAATCTGATGATGCTTTTAAGCCAAAAAGAGAGAGAGGTAGAAGTTGCTTTTTGACCTCTCCTTTTACCAGAATAAACAACAAACAAGGAAGATGTTTGTCTGAAATCCTTTGTAGCCTCTAAATAGAATTTTAGAGCACGAACTACATCCAAATTGTGCAACAAACGTTCCTTCTTTGAAACTGGATTCGGACACAAAGAAGGGACAACTATCTCCTGGTTAATATTTTTGTTAGAAACAACTTTCGGAAGAAAACCAGGTTTAGTACGCAAAACCACCTTATCTGCATGGAACACCAGATAAGGAGGAGAACACTGCAGAGCAGATAACTCTGAAACTCTTCTAGCAGAAGAAATTGCAACCAAAAACAAAACTTTCCAAGATAATAATTTAATATCTACGGAATGTAAGGGTTCAAACGGAACCCCTTGAAGAACTGAAAGAACTAAATTGAGACTCCAAGGAGGAGTCAAAGGTTTGTAAACAGGCTTGATTCTAACCAGAGCCTGAACAAAAGCTTGAACATCTGGCACAGCCGCCAGCTTTTTGTGAAGTAAAACAGATAAAGCAGAAATCTGTCCCTTCAAAGAACTTGCAGATAATCCTTTCTCCAAACCCTCTTGTAGAAAGGATAGAATTTTAGGAATTTTTACCCTGTTCCATGGGAATCCTTTCGATTCGCACCAACAGATATATTTCTTCCATACTTTATGGTAAATTTTTCTAGTTACAGGCTTTCTAGCCTGAATAAGAGTATCAATGACAGAATCTGAGAACCCACGCTTTGATAAAATCAAGCGTTCAATCTCCAAGCAGTCAGTTGGAGTGATGCCAGATTCGGATGTTCGAACGGACCTTGAACAAGAAGGTCCTGTCTCAAAGGTAGCTTCCATGGTGGAGCCGATGACATATTCACCAGGTCTGCATACCAAGTTCTGCGTGGCCACGCAGGAGCTATCAAGATCACCGAAGCCCTCTCCTGATTGATCCTGGCTACCAGCCTGGGAATGAGAGGAAACGGTGGGAACACATAAGCTAGATTGAAGGTCCAGGGCGCTACTAGTGCATCTACTAGAGTCGCCTTGGGATCCCTGGATCTGGACCCGTAGCAAGGAACCTTGAAGTTCTGACGAGACGCCATCAGATCCATGTCTGGAATGCCCCATAATTGAGTTATTTGGGCAAAGATTTCCGGATGGAGTTCCCACTCCCCCGGATGAAATGTCTGACGACTCAGAAAATCCGCTTCCCAATTTTCCACTCCTGGGATGTGGATTGCAGACAAGTGGCAGGAGTGAAGCTCCGCCCATTGAATTACTTTGGTCACTTCTTCCATCGCCAGGGAACTCCTTGTTCCCCCCTGATGGTTGATATATGCAACAGTTGTCATGTTGTCTGATTGAAACCTTATGAATTTGGCCTTTGCTAGTTGAGGCCAAGCCTTGAGAGCATTGAATATCGCTCTCAGTTCCAGAATGTTTATCGGGAGAAGAGATTCTTCCCGAGACCATAGACCCTGAGCCTTCAGGTGATTCCAGACCGCGCCCCAGCCCACCAGGCTGGCGTCGGTCGTTACAATGACCCACTCTGGTCTTCTGAAGCTCATCCCTTGGGACAGGTTGTCCAGGGTGAGCCACCAACCGAGTGAATCTCTGGTCCTCTGATCTACTTGGATCGTCGGGGACAAATCTGTATAATCCCCATTCCACTGTCTGAGCATGCACAGTTGTAATGGTCTTAGATGAATTCGCGCAAAAGGAACTATGTCCATTGCCGCAACCATCAAACCTATTACTTCCATGCACTGCGCTATGGAAGGAAGAAGAACAGAATGAAGTACTTGACAAGAGCTTAGAAGTTTTGATTTTCTGGCTTCTGTCAGAAAAATCTTCATTTCTAAGGAATCTATTATTGTTCCCAAGAAGGGAACTCTTGTTGACGGAAATAGAGAACTTTTTTCTACGTTCACTTTCCACCCGTGAGATCTGAGAAAGGCTAGGACAATGTCCGTATGAGCCTTTGCTTGTGGTAGAGACGACGCTTGAATCAGTATGTCGTCCAAGTAGGGTACTACTGCAATGCCCCTTGGCCTTAGCACCGCTAGAAGGGACCCTAGTACCTTTGTGAAAATTCTTGGAGCAGTGGCTAGTCCGAATGGAAGTGCCACAAACTGGTAATGCTTGTCCAGAAAGGCTAATCTTAGGAACCGATGATGTTCCTTGTGGATAGGAATATGTAGATACGCATCCTTTAAATCCACCGTGGTCATGAATTGACCTTCCTGGATGGTAGGAAGAATTGTCCGAATGGTTTCCATCTTGAACGATGGGACCTTGAGAAATTTGTTTAGGATCTTGAGATCCAAAATTGGCCTGAAAGTTCCCTCTTTTTTGGGAACTATGAACAGATTGGAGTAAAACCCCATCCCTTGTTCTCCTAATGGAACAGGATGAATCACTCCCATTTTTAACAGGTCTTCTACACAATGTAAGAATGCCTGTCTTTTTATTTGGTCTGAAGACAATTGAGACCTGTGGAACCTTCCCCTTGGGGGTAGTTCCTTGAATTCCAGGAGATAACCTTGAGAAACTATTTCTAGCGCCCAAGGATCCTGAACATCTCTTGCCCAAGCCTGAGCGAAGAGAAAGAGTCTGCCCCCCACCAGATCCGGTCCCGGATCGGGGGCCAGCATCTCATGCTGTCTTGGTAGCGGTAGCGGGCTTCTTGGCCTGCTTACCTTTGTTCCAGCCTTGCATCGGTCTCCAGGCTGGCTTGGTTTGAGAAGAATTACCCTCTTGCTTAGAGGATGTAGAATTTGAGGCTGGTCCGTTTCTGCGAAAGGGACGAAAAACAGAATTTATGTTTACCTGATAAATTGCTTTCTCCAACGGTGTGTCCGGTCCACGGCGTCATCCTTACTTGTGGGATATTCTCCTCCCCAACAGGAAATGGCAAAGAGCCCAGCAAAGCTGGTCACATGATCCCTCCTAGGCTCCGCCTTCCCCAGTCATTCGACCGACGTAAAGGAGGAATATTTGCATAGGAGAAACCATATGATACCGTGGTGACTGTAGTTAAAGAAAATAAATTATCAGACCTGATTAAAAAACCAGGGCGGGCCGTGGACCGGACACACCGTTGGAGAAAGCTATTTATCAGGTAAACATAAATTCTGTTTTCTCCAACATAGGTGTGTCCGGTCCACGGCGTCATCCTTACTTGTGGGAACCAATACCAAAGCTTTAGGACACGGATGAAGGGAAGGAGCAAATCAGGTCACCTAGATGGAAGGCACCACGGCTTGCAAAACCTTTCTCCCAAAAATAGCCTCAGAAGAAGCAAAAGTATCAAATTTGTAAAATTTAGTAAAAGTGTGCAGTGAAGACCAAGTCGCTGCCTTACATATCTGATCAACAGAAGCCTCGTTCTTGAAGGCCCATGTGGAAGCCACAGCCCTAGTGGAATGAGCTGTGATTCTTTCAGGAGGCTGCCGTCCGGCAGTCTCGTAAGCCAATCTGATGATGCTTTTAAGCCAAAGAGAGAGAGAGGTAGAAGTTGCTTTTTGACCTCTCCTTTTACCAGAATAAACAACAAACAAGGAAGATGTTTGTCTAAAATCCTTTGTAGCATCTAAATAGAATTTTAGAGCACGCACTACATCCAAATTGTGCAACAAACGTTCCTTCTTTGAAACTGGATTCGGACACAAAGAAGGCACGACTATCTCCTGGTTAATGTTTTTGTTAGAAACAACTTTCGGAAGAAAACCAGGTTTAGTACGTAAAACCACCTTATCTGCATGGAACACCAGATAAGGAGGAGAACACTGCAGAGCAGATAATTCTGAAACTCTTCTAGCAGAAGAAATTGCAACCAAAAACAAAACTTTCCAAGATAATAACTTGATATCAACGGAATGTAAGGGTTCAAATGGAACCCCCTGAAGAACTGAAAGAACTAAGTTGAGACTCCAAGGAGGAGTCAAAGGTTTGTAAACAGGCTTGATTCTAACCAGAGCCTGAACAAAGGCTTGAACATCTGGCACAGCTGCCAGCTTTTTGTGAAGTAACACAGACAAGGCAGAAATCTGTCCCTTCAAGGAACTTGCAGATAATCCTTTCTCCAAACATTCTTGAAGAAAGGATAGAATCTTAGGAATTTTTACCTTGTCCCAAGGGAATCCTTTAGATTCACACCAACAGATATATTTTTTCCATATTTTGTGGTAAATTTTTCTAGTTACAGGCTTTCTGGCCTGAACAAGAGTATCAATGACAGAATCTGAGAACCCTCGCTTTGATAAGATCAAGCGTTCAATCTCCAAGCAGTCAGTTGGAGTGAGACCAGATTCGGATGTTCGAACGGACCTTGAACAAGAAGGTCTCGTCTCAAAGGTAGCTTCCATGGTGGAGCCGATGACATATTCACCAGGTCTGCATACCAAGTATCAAGATCACCGATGCCCTCTCCTGATTGATCCTGGCTACCAGCCTGGGGATGAGAGGAAACGGCGGGAATACATAAGCTAGTTTGAAGGTCCAAGGTGCTACTAGTGCATCTACTAGAGTCGCCTTGGGATCCCTGGATCTGGACCCGTAGCAAGGAACCTTGAAGTTCTGACGAGAGGCCATCAGATCCATGTCTGGAATGCCCCACGATTGAGTAATTTGGGCAAAGATTTCCGGATGGAGTTCCCACTCCCCCGGATGAAAAGTCTGACGACTCAGAAAATCCGCTTCCCAATTTTCCACTCCTGGGATGTGGATTGCAGACAAGTGGCAGGAGTGAGTCTCCGCCCATTGAATGATTTTGGACACTTCTTCCATCGCCAGGGAACTCCTTGTTCCCCCCTGATGGTTGATGTATGCAACAGTCGTCATGTTGTCTGATTGAAACCGTATGAACTTGGCCTTTGCTAGCTGAGGCCAAGCCTTGAGAGCATTGAATATCGCTCTCAGTTCCAGAATATTTATCGGGAGAAGAGATTCTTCCCGAAACCAAAGACCCTGAGCTTTCAGGGGTCCCCAGACCGCGCCCCAGCCCACCAGACTGGCGTCGGTCGTGACAATGACCCACTCTGGTCTGCGGAAGCTCATCCCCTGTGACAGGTTGTCCAGGGACAGCCACCAACGGAGTGAATCTCTGGTCCTCTGATCTACTTGTATCGTCGGAGACAAGTCTGTATAGTCCCCATTCCACTGACTGAGCATGCACAGTTGTAATGGTCTTAGATGAATTCGCGCAAAAGGAACTATGTCCATTGCCGCTACCATCAAACCTATTACTTCCATGCACTGCGCTATGGAAGGAAGAGGAACAGAATGAAGTATTTGACAAGAGTTTAGAAGTTTTGATTTTCTGGCCTCTGTCAGAAAAATCCTCATTTCTAAGGAGTCTATTATTGTTCCCAAGAAGGGAACCCTTGTTGACGGAGATAGAGAACTTTTTTCTACGTTCATTTTCCACCCGTGAGATCTGAGAAAGGCCAGGACAATGTCCGTGTGAGCCTTTGCTTGAGGAAGGGACGACGCTTGAATCAGAATGTCGTCTAAGTAAGGTACTACTGCAATGCCCCTTGGTCTTAGCACCGCTAGAAGGGACCCTAGTACCTTTGTGAAAATCCTTGGAGCAGTGGCTAATCCGAACGGAAGTGCCACAAACTGGTAATGCTTGTCCAGGAATGCGAACCTTAGGAACCGATGATGTTCCTTGTGGATAGGAATATGTAGATACGCATCCTTTAAATCCACCGTGGTCATGAATTGACCTTCCTGGATGGAAGGAAGAATTGTTCGAATGGTTTCCATTTTGAACGATGGAACCTTGAGAAACTTGTTTAGGATCTTGAGATCTAAGATTGGTCTGAATGTTCCCTCTTTTTTGGGAACTACGAACAGATTGGAGTAGAACCCCATCCCTTGTTCTCCTAATGGAACAGGATGAATCACTCCCATTTTTAACAGGTCTTCTACACAATGTAAGAATGCCTGTCTTTTTATGTGGTCTGAAGACAATTGAGACCTGTGGAACCTCCCCCTTGGGGGAAGCCCCTTGAATTCCAGAAGATAACCTTGGGAGACTATTTCTACAGCCCAAGGATCCAGAACATCTCTTGCCCAAGCCTGAGCGAAGAGAGAGAGTCTGCCCCCCACCAGATCCGGTCCCGGATCGGGGGCCAACATCTCATGCTGTCTTGGTAGCAGGTTTCTTGGCCTGCTTTCCTTTGTTCCAGCCTTGCATTGGTCTCCAGGCTGGCTTGGCTTGAGAAGTATTACCCTCTTGCTTAGAGGACGTAGCACTTGGGGCTGGTCCGTTTCTGCGAAAGGGACGAAAATTAGGTTTATTTTTGGCCTTGAAAGACCTATCCTGAGGAAGGGCGTGGCCCTTGCCCCCAGTGATATCAGAGATAATCTCTTTCAAGTCAGGGCCAAACAGCGTTTTCCCCTTGAAAGGAATGTTAAGCAATTTGTTCTTGGAAGACGCATCCGCTGACCAAGATTTTAACCAAAGCGCTCTGCGCGCCACAATAGCAAAACCAGAATTTTTCGCCGCTAACCTAGCCAATTGCAAAGTGGCGTCTAGGGTGAAAGAATTAGCCAATTTGAGAGCATGAATTCTGTCCATAATCTCCTCATAAGAAGAAGAATTATTATTGAGCGCCTTTTCTAGCTCATCGAACCAGAAACACGCTGCTGTAGTGACAGGAACAATGCATGAAATTGGTTGTAGAAGGTAACCTTGCTGAACAAACATCTTTTTAAGCAAACCTTCTAATTTTTTATCCATAGGATCTTTGAAAGCACAACTATCTTCTATGGGTATAGTGGTGCGTTTGTTTAGAGTAGAAACCGCCCCCTCGACCTTGGGGACTGTCTGCCATAAGTCCTTTCTGGGGTCGACCATAGGAAACAATTTTTTAAATATGGGGGGAGGGACGAAAGGTATACCGGGCCTTTCCCATTCTTTATTTACAATGTCCGCCACCCGCTTGGGTATAGGAAAAGCTTCGGGGGGCCCCGGGACCTCTAGGAACTTGTCCATTTTACATAGTTTCTCTGGAATGACCAAATTCTCACAATCATCCAGAGTGGATAACACCTCCTTAAGCAGAGCGCGGAGATGTTCCAATTTAAATTTAAATGTAATCACATCAGGTTCAGCTTGTTGAGAAATTTTCCCTGAATCTGAAATTTCTCCCTCAGACAAAACCTCCCTGGCCCCCTCAGACTGGTGTAGGGGCCCTTCAGAACCAATATCATCAGCGTCCTCATGCTCTTCAGTATTTTCTAAAACAGAGCAGTCACGCTTTCGCTGATAAGTGGGCATTTTGGCTAAAATGTTTTTGATAGAATTATCCATTACAGCCGTTAATTGTTGCATAGTAAGGAGTATTGGCGCGCTAGATGTACTAGGGGCCTCCTGTGTGGGCAAGACTGGAGTAGACGAAGGAGGGGATGATGCAGTACCATGCTTACTCCCCTCACTTGAGGAATCATCTTGGGCATCATTTTCTCTAAATTTTGTGTCACATAAATCACATCTATTTAAATGAGAAGGAACCTTGGCTTCCCCACATTCAGAACACAGTCTATCTGGTAGTTCAGACATGTTAAACAGGCAAAAACTTGATAACAAAGTACAAAAAACGTTTTAAAATAAACCGTTACTGTCACTTTAAATTTTAAACTGAACACACTTTATTACTGCAATTGCGAAAAAGTATGAAGGAATTGTTCAAAATTCACCAAAATTTCACCACAGTGTCTTAAAGCCTTAAAAGTATTGCACACCAAATTTGGAAGCTTTAACCCTTAAAATAACGGAACCGGAGCCGTTTTTATATTTAACCCCTTTACAGTCCCTGGTATCTGCTTTGCTGAGACCCAACCAAGCCCAAAGGGGAATACGATACCAAATGACGCCTTCAGAAAGTCTTTTCTATGTATCAGAGCTCCTCACACATGCATCTGCATGTCATGCTTCTCAAAAACAAGTGCGCAATAGAGGCGCGAAAATGAGGCTCTGCCTATGATTAGGGAAAGCCCCTAGAGAATAAGGTGTCCACTACAGTGCCTGCCGGTTATTTTACATAATTCCCAAGATTAAATTAATTCCTCAAGGCTATGGAGTATAAAATATATTTATATATAAATCGATTTAGCCCAGAAAATGTCTACAGTCTTAAAAAGCCCTTGTGAAGCCCTTTTTTTTCTTTCTGTAATAAAAATGGCTTACCGGATCCCATAGGGAAAATGACAGCTTCCAGCATTACATCGTCTTGTTAGAATGTGTCATACCTCAAGCAGCAAAAGTCTGCTCACTGTTCCCCCAACTGAAGTTAATTCCTCTCAACAGTCCTGTGTGGAAACAGCCATCGATTTTAGTAACGGTTGCTAAAATCATTTTCCTCTTACAAACAGAAATCTTCATCTCTTTTCTGTTTCAGAGTAAATAGTACATACCAGCACTATTTTAAAATAACAAACTCTTGATTGAATAATAAAAACTACAGTTAAACACTAAAAAACTCTAAGCCATCTCCGTGGAGATGTTGCCTGTACAACGGCAAAGAGAATGACTGGGGAAGGCGGAGCCTAGGAGGGATCATGTGACCAGCTTTGCTGGGCTCTTTGCCATTTCCTGTTGGGGAGGAGAATATCCCACAAGTAAGGATGACGCTGTGGACCGGACACACCTATGTTGGAGAAATTTGTTTTATTTTTAGCCTTAAAAGACCTATCCTGAGGAAGGGCGTGGCCCTTTCCCCCAGTGATGTCTGAAATAATCTCTTTCAAGTCAGGGCCAAACAGCGTTTTCCCCTTGAAAGGGATGTTAAGCAATCTGTTCTTGGAGGACACATCCGCTGACCAAGACTTTAGCCAAAGCGCTCTGCGCGCCACAATAGCAAAGCCTGAATTTTTCGCCGCTAATCTAGCTAATTGCAAAGTGGCGTCTAGGGTAAAAGAGTTAGCCAACTTAAGTGCTTGAACTCTGTCCATAACCTCCTCATAAGAGGATGCCTGATTGAGCGACTTTTCTAGTTCCTCGAACCAGAAACACGCTGCCGTAGTGACAGGAACAATGCATGAAATTGGTTGTAGAAGGTAACCTTGCTGAACAAACATCTTTTTAAGCAAACCCTCTAATTTTTTATCCATAGGATCTTTGAAAGCACAACTATCTTCTATAGGGATAGTGGTGCGTTTGTTTAGAGTAGAAACCGCCCCCTCGACCTTGGGGACTGTCTGCCATAAGTCCTTCCTGGGGTCGACCATAGGAAATAATTTCTTAAATATAGGGGGAGGGACAAAAGGTATGCCGGGCCTTTCCCATTCTTTATTTACAATGTCCGCCACCCGCTTGGGTATAGGAAAAGCTTCGGGGGGCACCGGGACCTCTAGGAACCTGTCCATCTTACATAATTTCTCTGGAATGACCAAATTGTCACAATCATCCAGAGTAGATAACACCTCCTTAAGCAGAGCGCGGAGATGTTCCAATTTAAATTTAAATGTAATAACGTCAGGTTCAGCTTGTTGAGAAATTTTTCCTGAATCTGAAATTTCTCCCTCAGACAAAACCTCCCTAGCCCCTTCAGACTGGTGTAAGGGCATGACAGAACCATTATCATCAGCGTCCTCATGCTCTTCAGTATCTAAAACAGAGCAGTCGCGCTTTCGCTGATAAGTGGGCATTTTGGCTAAAATGTTTTTAATAGAATTATCCATTACAGCCGTTAATTGTTGCATAGTAAGGAGGATTGGCGCACTAGATGCACTAGGGACCTCCTGAGTGGGCAAGACTGGTGTAGACATAGAAGGAGATGATGCAGTACCATGCTTACTCCCCTCACTTAAGGAATCATTTTGGGCAACATTACTATCAGTGGCATCATTGTCCCTACTTTGTTTGTCACATTTATCACATATATTTAAATGGAGAGGAACCTTGGCTTCCGAACATACAGAACATCGTCTATCTGATAGTTCAGACATGTTAATAGGCATAAACTTGATAACAAAGCCAAAAAACGTTTTAAAATAAAACCGTTACTGTCTCTTTAAATTTTAAACTGAACACACTTTTTTACTGAATATACGCAAAAGTATGAAGGAAATGTTCAAAATTCACCAAAATTTCACCACAGTGTCATAAAGCCTTAAAAGTATTGCACACCAAATTTGAAAGCTTTAACTCTTAAAATAACGGAACCGGAGCCGTTTTTATATTTAACCCCTATACAGTCCCTGGTATCTGCTTTGCTGAGACCCAACCAAGCCCAGAGGGGAATACGATACCAAATGACGCCTTCAATAAGCTTTTTCAGTGGACCTGAGCTCCTCACACATGCATCTGCATGCCTTGCTTCTCAAAAACAACTGCGCATTAGTGGCGCGAAAATGAGGCTCTGCCTATGACTAGAAAAGGCCCCCAGTGAAAAAGGTGTCCAATACAGTGCCTGCCGTTTTTTTAACAAAATTCCCAAGATTAAAATAACTCTCCAAGGTTATAAACCATTAAATATGCTTATAAAGTAATCGTTTTGGCCCAGAAAAATGTCTACCAGTCTTTAAAGCCCTTGTGAAGCCCTTTTATTCTTATATTGAAAATTAAGAAAATGGCTTACCGGATCCCATAGGGAAAATGACAGCTTCCAGCATTACCAAGTCTTGTTAGAAATGTGTCATACCTCAAGCAGCCAAAGTCTGCTCACTGTTTCCCCCAACTGAAGTTAATTCCTCTCAACAGTCCTGTGTGGAAACAGCCATCGATTTTAGTAACGGTTGCTAAAATCATTTTCCTCTTACAAACAGAAATCTTCATCTCTTTTCTGTTTCAGAGTAAATAGTACATACCAGCATATTTTAAAATAACAAACTCTTGATAGAAGAATAAAAACTACATTTAAACACCAAAAAACTCTGAGCCATCTCCGTGGAGATGTTGCCTGTGCAACGGCAAAGAGAATGACTGGGGAAGGCGGAGCCTAGGAGGGATCATGTGACCAGCTTTGCCGGGCTCTTTGCCATTTCCTGTTGGGGAAGAGAATATCCCACAAGTAAGGATGACGCCGTGGACCGGACACACCTATGTTGGAGAAATATATGATTGATTACTATAAACAGCATATTTATTTGTGCCATTTCATGAGAGAATACCTGGGTATGTGTCTTGAGCACTATGTGGCAACATTGTTATAAAAACTGTTGCAAACACTACTGACACACTACTTAGAGAAATATATATATATATATATATATATATATATACTGTGTGTATATATATATATATATATATATATATATATATATATATATATATATATATATATATATATATACACATATACATACATACATACACACACACATATACAGGGAGTACAGAATTATTAGGCAAATGAGTATTTTGACCACATCATCCTCTTTATGCATGTTGTCTTACTCCAAGCTGTATAGGCTCGAAAGCCTACTACCAATTAAGCATATTAGGTGATGTGCATCTCTGTAATGAGAAGGGATGTGGTCTAATGACATCAACACCCTATATCAGGTGTGCATAATTATTAGGCAACTTCCTTTCCTTTGGCAAAATGGGTCAAAAGAAGGACTTGACAGGCTCAGAAAAGTCAAAAATAGTGAGATATCTTGCAGAGGGATGCAGCACTCTTAAAATTGCAAAGCTTCTGAAGCGTGATCATCGAACAATCAAGAGTTTCATTCAAAATAGTCAACAGGGTCGCAAGAAGCGTGTGGAAAAACCAAGGCGCAAAATAACTGCCCATGAACTGAGAAAAGTCAAGCGTGCAGCTGCCAAGATGCCACTTGCCACCAGTTTAGCCATATTTCAGAGCTGCAACATCACTGGAGTGCCCAAAAGCACAAGGTGTGCAATACTCAGAGACATGGCCAAGGTAAGAAAGGCTGAAAGACGACCACCACTGAACAAGACACACAAGCTGAAACGTCAAGACTGGGCCAAGAAATATCTCAAGACTGATTTTTCTAAGGTTTTATGGACTGATGAAATGAGAGTGAGTCTTGATGGGCCAGATGGATGGGCCCGTGGCTGGATTGGTAAAGGGCAGAGAGCTCCAGTCCGACTCAGACGCCAGCAAGGTGGAGGTGGAGTACTGGTTTGGGCTGGTATCATCAAAGATGAGCTTGTGGGGCCTTTTCGGGTTGAGGATGGAGTCAAGCTCAACTCCCAGTCCTACTGCCAGTTTCTGGAAGACACCTTCTTCAAGCAGTGGTACAGGAAGAAGTCTGCATCCTTCAAGAAAAACATGATTTTCATGCAGGACAATGCTCCATCACACGAGTCCAAGTACTCCACAGCGTGGCTGGCAAGAAAGGGTATAAAAGAAGAAAAACATAATTTATGCTTACCTGATAAATTCCTTTCTTCTGTTGTGTGATCAGTCCACGGGTCATCATTACTTCTGGGATATTAGCTGCTCCCCTACAGGAAGTGCAAGAGGATTCACCCAGCAGAGTTGCTATATAGCT
Source organism: Bombina bombina (assembly GCF_027579735.1). NCBI lineage: Eukaryota > Metazoa > Chordata > Amphibia > Anura > Bombinatoridae > Bombina > Bombina bombina. The sequence goes on along the minus strand of NC_069503.1, from coordinate 501,245,088 downwards.
CCTCCCCTCTACGTCACCTCCAGTCATTCGACCAAAGACCAACGAGAAAGGAGAAACCAAGGGTGTAGTGGTGACTGAATTATAATTTAAAAAATATGCACCTGCCTTAAAAACAGGGCGGGCCGTGGACTGATCACACAACAGAAGAAAGGAATTTATCAGGTAAGCATAAATTATGTTTTCTTCTGTTATGTGTGATCAGTCCACGGGTCATCATTACTTCTGGGATACCAATACCAAAGCAAAAGTACACGGATGACGGGAGGGATAGGCAGGCTCATTATACAGAAGGAACCACTGCCTGAAGAACCTTTCTCCCAAAAATAGCCTCCGAAGAAGCAAAAGTGTCAAATTTGTAAAATTTGGAAAAAGTATGAAGCGAAGACCAAGTTGCAGCCTTACAAATCTGTTCAACAGAGGCCTCATTCTTAAAGGCCCAAGTGGAAGCCACAGCTCTAGTGGAATGAGCTGTAATTCTTTCAGGAGGCTGCTGTCCAGCAGTCTCATAGGCTAAACGTATTAAGCTACGAAGCCAAAAAGAGAGAGAGGTAGCAGAAGCTTTTTGACCTCTCCTCTGTCCAGAATAAACGACAAACAGGGAAGAAGTTTGGCGAAAATCTTTAGTTGCCTGCAAGTAGAACTTGAGGGCACGAACTACATCCAGATTGTGTAGAAGACGTTCCTTCTTTGAAGAAGGATTTGGACACAAGGATGGAACAACAATCTCTTGATTGATATTCCTGTTAGTGACTACCTTAGGTAAGAACCCAGGTTTAGTACGCAGAACTACCTTGTCTGAGTGAAAGATCAGATAAGGAGAATCACAATGTAGGGCTGATAACTCAGAGACTCTTCGAGCCGAGGAAATAGCCATTAAAAATAGAACTTTCCAAGATAACAATTTTATATCAATGGAATGAAGGGGTTCAAACGGAACACCCTGCAAAACGTTAAGAACTAAGTTTAAACTCCATGGCGGAGCAACAGTTTTAAACACAGGCTTGATCCTAGTTAAAGCCTGACAAAAGGCTTGGATGTCTGAATTTTCTGACAGACGCCTGTGAAACAAGATGGACAGAGCTGAAATCTGTCCCTTTAATGAGCTAGCCGATAAACCCTTTTCTAAACCTTCTTGTAGAAAAGACAATATCCTTGGAATCCTAACCTTACTCCAGGAGTAATCTTTGGATTCACACCAGTATAGGTATTTACGCCATATTTTATGGTAAATCTTTCTGGTAACAGGCTTCCTAGCCTGTATCAGGGTATCAATAACCGACTCAGAAAAACCACGTTTTGATAAAATCAAGCGTTCAATTTCCAAGCAGTCAGCTTCAGAGAAGTTAGACTTTGATGTTTGAATGGACCCTGAATCAGAAGGTCCTGTCTTAGAGGTAGAGACCAAGGCGGACAGGATGACATGTCCACTAGATCTGCATACCAAGTCCTGCGCGGCCATGCAGGCGCTATTAGAATCACTGATGCTTTCTCCTGTTTGATTTTGGCAATCAATCGAGGAAGCAGCGGGAAGGGTGGAAACACATAAGCCATCCTGAAGTTCCAAGGTGCTGTCAAAGCATCTATCAGAACCGCTCCCGGATCCCTGGATCTGGATCCGTAGCGAGGAAGTTTGGCGTTCTGGCGAGACGCCATGAGATCTATCTCTGGTTTGCCCCAACGTTGAAGTATTTGGGCAAAGACCTCCGGATGAAGTTCCCACTCCCCCGGATGAAGAGTCTGGCGACTCAAGAAATCCGCCTCCCAGTTCTCCACTCCCGGGATGTGGATTGCTGACAGATGGCAAGAGTGAGACTCTGCCCAGCGAATTATCTTTGATACTTCTATCATTGCTAGGGAGCTTCTTGTCCCTCCTTGATGGTTGATGTAAGCTACAGTCGTGATGTTGTCCGACTGAAACCTGATGAACCCCCGAGTCTTTAACTGGGGCCAAGCTAGAAGGGCATTGAGAACTGCTCTCAATTCCAGAATGTTTATTGGCAGGAGACTTTCCTCCTGACTCCATTGTCCCTGAGCCTTCAGAGAATTCCAGACAGCGCCCCAACCTAGAAGGCTGGCGTCTGTTGTTACAATTGTCCAGTCCGGCCTGCTGAACGGTATCCCCCTGGACAGATGTGGCCGAGAAAGCCACCATAGAAGAGAGTTTCTGGTCTCTTGATCCAGATTCAGAGTGGGGGACAAATCTGAGTAATCCCCATTCCACTGACTCAGCATGCACAATTGCAGCGGTCTGAGATGTAGGCGTGCAAAGGGAACTATGTCCATTGCTGCTACCATTAAGCCGATCACCTCCATGCATTGAGCTACTGACGGGAGTTGAATGGAATGAAGGACACGGCATGCATTTAGAAGCTTTGTTAATCTGTCTTCTGTCAGATAAATCTTCATTTCTACAGAATCTATAAGAGTCCCCAAGAATGGAACTCTTGTGAGAGGAAAGAGAGAACTCTTCTTTTCGTTCACTTTCCATCCGTGCGACCTTAGAAATGCCAGAACTAACTCTGTATGAGACTTGGCAGTTTGAAAGCTTGAAGCTTGTATCAGAATGTCGTCTAGGTACGGAGCTACCGAAATTCCTCGCGGTCTTAGTACCGCCAGAAGGGCACCCAGAACCTTTGTAAAGATTCTTGGAGCCGTAGCCAATCCGAATGGAAGGGCTACAAACTGGTAATGCCTGTTTAAGAAGGCAAACCTTAGATACCGGTAATGATCTTTGTGAATCGGTATGTGAAGGTAAGCATCCTTTAAATCCACTGTGGTCATGTACTGACCCTCTTGGATCATGGGTAAGATTGTCCGAATAGTTTCCATTTTGAACGATGGAACTCTTAGGAATTTGTTTAGGATCTTTAAATCCAAGATTGGCCTGAAAGTTCCCTCTTTTTTGGGAACCACAAACAGGTTTGAGTAAAACCCTTGTCCTTGTTCCGACCGCGGAACCGGATGGATCACTCCCATTAATAATAGATCTTGTACACAGCGTAGAAACGCGTCTTTCTTTATTTGGTTTGTTGACAACCTTGACAGATGAAATCTCCCTCTTGGGGGAGAGGATTTGAAGTCTAGAAGGTATCCCTGAGATATGATCTCTAGCGCCCAGGGATCCTGGACATCTCTTGCCCAAGCCTGGGCGAAGAGAGAGAGTCTGCCCCCCACTAGATCCGGTCCCGGATCGGGGGCCCTCGGTTCATGCTGTCTTTGGGACAGCAGCAGGTTTACTGGCCTGCTTGCCCTTGTTCCAGGACTGATTAGGCTTCCAGCCTTGTCTGTAACGAGCAACAGCTCCTCCCTGTTTTGGTGCAGTGGAAGTTGGCGCTGCTCCTGCTTTGAAATTCCGAAAGGGACGAAAATTAGACTGTCTAGCCTTAGCTTTGGCTTTGTCTTGAGGTAGAGCGTGGCCCTTACCTCCTGTAATGTCAGCAATAATTTCTTTCAAACCGGGCCCAAATAAAGTTTGCCCCTTGAAAGGTATACTAAGTAATTTGGACTTAGAAGTTACATCAGCCGACCAGGATTTTAGCCACAGCGCTCTGCGTGCCTGAATGGCGAATCCTGAATTCTTAGCCGTAAGTTTGGTTAAATGTACTACGGCCTCCGAAATGAATGAATTAGCTAGTTTAAGGACTCTAAGCCTGTCCGTAATGTCGTCCAGCGTAGCTGAACTAAGGTTCTCTTCCAGAGACTCAATCCAAAATGCTGCCGCAGCCGTGATCGGCGCGATGCATGCAAGGGGTTGTAATATAAAACCTTGTTGAATAAACATTTTCTTAAGGTAACCCTCTAATTTTTTATCCATAGGATCTGAAAAAGCACAGCTATCCTCCACCGGGATAGTGGTACGCTTAGCTAAAGTAGAAACTGCTCCCTCCACCTTAGGGACCGTTTGCCATAAGTCCCGTGTGGTGGCGTCTATTGGAAACATCTTTCTAAATATTGGAGGGGGTGAGAACGGCACACCGGGTCTATCCCACTCCTTAGTAACAATTTCAGTTAATCTCTTAGGTATAGGAAAAACGTCAGTACTCGCCGGTACCGCAAAGTATTTATCCAACCTACACATTTTCTCTGGTATTGCAACAGCGTTACAATCGTTGAGAGCTGCTAAGACCTCCCCTAGTAATACACGGAGGTTTTCCAATTTAAATTTAAAATTTGAAATATCTGAATCCAATCTGTTTGGATCAGAACCGTCACCTACAGAATGAAGCTCTCCGTCCTCATGCTCTGCAAGCTGTGACGCAGTATCAGACATGGCCCTAGAATTATCAGCGCACTCTGTTCTCACCCCAGAGTGATCACGCTTGCCTCTTAGTTCTGGTAATTTAGCCAAAACTTCAGTCATAACAGTAGCCATATCTTGTAATGTTATCTGTAATGGCTGCCCAGATGTACTAGGCGCCATAATATCACGCACCTCCCGGGCGGGAGATGCAGGTACTGACACGTGAGGCGAGTTAGTCGGCATAACTCTCCCCTCGCTGTTTGGTGAAATTTGTTCAATTTGTACAAATTGGCTTTTATTTAAGGTAGCATCAATACAGTTAGTACATAAATTTCTATTGGGCTCCACCTTGGCATTGGAACAAATGACACAG